>NC_140939.1:35833434-36018434 GCF_014529385.1 Adiantum capillus-veneris
TGCAGCCTGATCAAAAGTCAACTCCCACTGCACACTCACACAGAGGTGTTTCTCCTTGATCCACAAATGTCTGTAATTATTAGACAAAAGAATAGTCCATCTGGGACATTTGAGAGCTGGTTCCGCCACTGTGCTATGCTGGAAGTTACTGTGATCATCTTCCCATATGAGAACAACCATCACTGGAGTCTCATATGCCTTGATGTTGACCAACCAGCAGTGTGGGTGTTCAATTCAATAAAAGGAACCCACCCTGAAATTAGGCTGTAAGTGTTTTGTGTCAGAAAGTGTTTATTATAGATATCCATGTAAATTTGAAGCCTCATGCTAACATCTTGACATTGCCTAATGCAGTTGTATAAAGAGGTTGTTGCTTGCCTATGGCAAGCTATGTGGAAGGTATGAACTATACAAGGCCACAATCAAAGAAGTACCTGTCCCAAATCAAACCGATGGGAATTCTTGCGGCTGGAGATGTCTTCTCCATGCAGAATATGTCCTGCAAAGCTACTTTGCATTAAAACCTTTCATGACTAAGGTACCCATTTTGCAATGCATTCAGTTAGTTTTGGTTTAGTCTATAAAAGAATTCTCATCATGTGGTCTTTCAATTTTGCAGAGTGCTTTAAAAAACTACACATATGATTATTTGCAAAGATACCGGGTAAGTTTAATACAACACCTGCTTACTATGTCTAGCCCTAGAGAGCTTGAAGATAGCGGCTTGGATGAGCGCACTATTGATCTTACAAAACATGACGTGCCACCACGACAAACCCCTACATCCGATACAGTGGAATCGCATCGGGCCGAGGGTGTCATATCAGCAGAAGATCAAAGAGTCGAGGATGAGGAAAGGACAAATGAGCATATGGAAGCAGCTAAGGTTCAACCGGAGGAGACAATAAAAGAGGCAAGTCAGCCTGTGGAACAGCCAAAAGAGCCTATGGCTGAAACCGAAGATGAGGAAAGCAGGCCTATAGATGAGCAAAAGGATATGGATGAGGAAAGCAGGCCTCGGGACGAGCAAAATGATATGGATCAGGAAAGGATGTATGAGGCAAGCCGATCAACCTTGAATCAGGCAGAAAGGGCCATGGGGGAGACCCTTGATGAAGCTTTGAATGATGACTATGAAGATAAAGCGGAGGAGAGCAACAATGACATGAACACTACAGAGACCCAGTATGGACCCTTGCTACCTGTAGATACAGTTGTTCCGGTAATGTCTATTCAAGTATGGCAAAATATGTTCAGCTTCTAACTACTTATATGTACTTGTCAACTTTTACAGAGGTTGATTATCTTGGACGTCAATGGATTGCTGCTGATGCGGGTGCCTCTCGGTGACAGAGGACCCTTTGATGATTTGCAAACGTTTCGGATGGGAACTTGTCGAGTCGTGGTTCGTCCAGGAACTAAGGAGTTTATTGAGTTTCTTCTTCCGCGCTTCAGAGTTGGCATATGGTCTTCAATGCAAAGGCAAAACTTATCGCCACTAGTTGCAATAGTTTGCAGTGTATGCCAAGCTCACACGTCAGATTTTGCCTTTTTGTATGATCAAAGAAAATGCGTTACTGTTGAGGGCCACTACCACCCTAAAAAACCAGGATTACCTCTTTTGTACAAACCGTTTAGCCAAATCGGTGTACCCTTTGATGCAACTAATACACTACTAATTGACGATACTCCCGAAAAGGGAGAACTAAATCCGCCGGGAACAACCATCTCACCACCTTCTTTCGAGGGGCATTCCTTCGATTTTTACCTTGAAGATATTCTGATTCCATACTTACAGAAATTGTATCTCAGTCCATTGTTCACGGACGAGTTTGTACTTTCTAATGAATTAAGATGATTCTTCTATCTGTGTTTTTCTAATATATAGACAGAGAGAGAGAGAGAGAGAGAGAGAGAGAGAGAGAGAGAGAGAGAGAGAGAGAGAGAGAGAGAGAGAGATTTGACGTGGTAAACAAATGTATTTCAAGCACACTTTTTCACAGGGCACAATTGAAAAATGAGATCAATAAACTTCATGTCTTGAAAGTCATTTGTATACACTTGGGTTTACAAGAATATCTGTTACATTGACACTACTTCAACCCGACCATCCAACTCTTTGCACAAAATATCTTTTTCTCTTCGCCGCATCACCTTACGGCCAGCTAAGAAAAAGGAAAAATCTGATAGTTCCTTGTCCATTGACTCTTCAATGATGTCATTTCGCAAATGCTGAAGACTGCATAGCTCCCTTATTGTAACCACCAATAGTAGGCCATTCTCTTTATCAATCACTTCCACATCCACAGTAGGATTATCTTCCAAACCTGCAGAAACTTGGTCCATAGGAATGTACTTACCGTTTAGCATTTGTGATCGCATATACCAAAATGAGAGTAATAGTGATTGGCTTGCAATCATGTACTTGACAACTAGAGTATCAAGCGCGACCTCGCACCGTAAACCAATCTCTTCCTTTGCATACCATCCTTTGTCAAGAAGTTTGTCACAGGATGACTGCTGAAATGACTTGCACATGAACATAGTTTTTGTAACTCTGATGTTGTAGCTATGAAACAGCTCTATGAAGAGTGCAACAGGACAAAAGTTTGCAATTCGAACCAGTTTGGTAGGAACAGAGCTACGCAGAGACCTTTGTATATCCTTGTAGAGCTTACTTCGCATTGCCTCCACCATTGTTTCCTCGGGAACTGGCCAGTCCACAGTGTTCCAATCAGTCGGTAGAGGTAGTTTCACCAACATGCCATTCTTATTGCCTGAGCTGAGTTGGTAAAAGTGGTCATAAAAAAAGATTCCCTCATCAGCCAATCTTTTGGTGCTCCTCTCTGAATACTGTAGAGAACCAATATGGGCATGTACAACATGGAAGAGGCCTATTATGCACTCCACAGGCTCCCATTGCTCATAAGAAGAGGGATAAACATCTGCAATATATAAAAGAAGAGTTAAACTAAGAGTATCAATAAGTACAAATGACAAATCTAATGTAATTGAGTTGTGAAGAGTAGAGACATTACTCATAACAAGCGGGAGAAACATTGCAAAATATATAAGAAAAGTTATAATGAGAGTATCAGTAAGTTCACATGTCAAGAGTACTTACAATTGCAACGTGGTTGATGTATATTTGATACATTTCCACCGTTTGCTATCACCTCTGGATGGGTAAACACATGCTGAACAAGAACTTCCTTTACAGATCTTTTGCCGATCTCAACTTTGAAATCCAACACCCTGGCTTTCCATGCTGAGCGGTAAACGTTGATACCACTAAACCTCTTGGGTCTTCTTGGTTGCATGAGGACCCATGAACCTTTGTTTATCCTTTGTCCAACCCATTGGTTGTCTGCACTTATTGAAGCTGGTATTGTAATTGAGGATATGCTACTACTTGGCCTTCTAGGCAAAGTGCCGTTGTTGTTTGTTGGTGTGAGAGACAGTAAACACCTTGAGGCTCTTGGGCGAGAAGACGTGGATGCCATAACTCTCAGAGAAAAGCTTTAGTGGAGGGAGATTCACTTTGAAAGCATTCTAATGGAGGGAAAGTGTTTCAAAATTCCAATATCTTGTGCGGGCTTAATGGTCACCCTCCAGTACGTTAATGACCATGAGAGAATATCAGAAGTGGGACCACACGCAAGCACCTAAAAGCTCGGTAAAAGTAAGGAAATTACTATGCTACAATCCTAGTTTCGTGAAAGTTTTATGCTATTTTCCTATTTTTTGAGTTTTTCCAGGTACTTTTCTACGTAACGTAGCCTTCATGCTCATTGGACGCGCTCTATTTTTCTCTCTCTTCATATGGCCCTCCAAATGACCTCCAAAATTTCCTAATGGGGATTGCACCGACGAATCCTATGTACCTCAACCCTTTCCAGAGCATTTGTTTGAGCCATTTGAGTGGACTCAAATTTTAACCACAATGGATGTATGTGTGAATACGTCTATGCCTACTCAATTTTGCAATGAGGATAGCTATGAGATAATTCCCATCCAAATGATTTGAACCCTCTACATTGAAGATGAAATTGAGAAACCCAAGGACTTAAAAATCAACAAGTCTTTTCAGACCTCTACTACGATGCAACAGATGAGTTAGAAAAACACTCAGCTACTTCAGAAGATTTGGGGTCAAAAAAAGAACATGTGAGAGCTAAGCTACTCATGAAAGGAGGGGAGGAAAAGTTTTTTGACTTTCCTAACCAGAAAGAGAGAAGACAGAAATGGTATAGATAAAAAAGGGACACCAGAAACGTAAAAGCTAGACCTATGCCATCAGTCTCCAGTAAAACACATTTCTTGATGCAGATAGATGCACATGATTGTGTCAAGGACAAAATCACTCGCAAATATCCTTCAAAGAAAATCCAAAAGTGTCAAAAACATCGAGAAAAACGAAAAAGGATATTCAAGCAAAGCCAAAAAAACAAGACAAGGAATCAACCATGACACGAGTTGAGCGGAAAAAGAAGTATCAAGAGTTGAAAAAAGCTCTAAAATAGATATATACAACCAAAATGGAAACCACAGAAGAGGATGGTAAAGATTTAATGAGTGTTCCATCCCATTACAAGAAATATACTCTCCAAGATCAAAAAATCATTGTCGAACAACCTGTTAGTAGAGAACTACGAAAACAGGATGAGTCCTACGAAGGGCCTGAAAATGCAAAAAAGATAGACTTGATTGAACCAGGAGAAGAGCTTAGGCTTGCCTACATTGCAAATGACCTAACAGAAGAAGAAGAAGAAGAGCTTTTGCTAAGCTTGCTAAAAGAATACCGAGATATCTTTGGTTGGTCTTACAAGGATCTCAAGGGTGCTGATCCAGAAATCAGTCAACATACTATACCCATGAGAGATGATGCAAAACAAAGTAGACAAAGGCCATACACATACAATGAAACATTTACCAAAAATATCAAAGAAGAGATTGAAAAACTAAAGGAAGCTGAATTCACCTATGAAATTGAACACACAGATTGGGTGTCTCCAATTGTGGTAGTACCCAAGAAGAATGGAAAATTAGGACTGTGTGCCAACCTCAAGAAAGTGAATGCAGCTTCCAATAGAGAAAAATTTTCTCTTCCAATCACTAAGCATGTTTTAGAACGAGTTGTAGAAAAAGAAGCTTACAACTTCTTAAATGGCTTTTTGAGATACAATCAACTTTTGGTTGACCCAAAAGATTAGCATAAAACTGCTTTGGTAACAAAATGGGGTATTTTTGTCTATCGGGTTATGCCTTTTGGGTTAACTAATGCTCCTGCCACCTTCCAAAGATTGATGAATCATGCTTTCAAAGAATATCTTAGGAAATCCTTGGAAGTATATATGGATAATCATGCGTACATTCATCAATCCGGGCTGATAATTTTGAACACCTCAAAAAGCTATTCGAAAAATGTAGACTTTATAGGATTTTCTTAAATCTTATAAAGTACGCATTCATGGTAGACAAGGAGAAATTCTTGGATATACAGTGTCTAAAAATGGCATAGCTACTGACATGGATAAAATTCATGTTATTGCTGATTTGTCTAAATCAACAACAGTCAAGGGGGTTCAAGCCTTCATGGGACATTGTGGATATTACAGAAGATTCATTTATATGTACGCTATAATTGCAAAACCCATGTATAGCTTGATTACACACTTTGAATGGACTGAGACATGTGAAGAATCCTTCATGAAGCTTAAGCAAGCTCTCACTTCAACTCCAATATTGAAAGCACCAGATTGGAATAAGATATTTCACATACATATAGATGCTTTCAATTTTTCCATTGGGTGTATACTAGCTCAACCAGGAGACGGAAAAATCAATTTTCCTATTTCTTATGCTAGCTGATAGTTGAACATGGCAGAAAAAAATTACATCACCACCGAAAGGGAAGGATTAGGAATGATCTATGTCGTAAAAAAGTATAGACATTACCTATTAGCAAACAAATTTGTGTTCTTTGTGGACCACGAAACCTTATTGTACTTGGTCAACAAGCCATGCAGCACAGTAAGAATAGTGAGATGGTTATTCATTATTTTGGAATTTGATTTCATTGTGGTTGTGAAAAAGGGCACTACTCATCAAAGACCAGATCATTTGTCTGTCAAGGATTGTTTCACGAGAATCACCTAAAGGAGTAGATGATGAACTACCAGATGCCTATTTGTTCTCCGTGGAAATGATACCTCGATGGTTGGAAAATATGGTATCATTGATGACCATAGCTCAAGTGGATTCACAAATACCACTTCCTGTTACAATCGAATTAATTGAGCAATCGGCTACGTATCAATTACTAGCTGGTACGCTATACAAAAGAAACCGAGATGGAATATTGCTCTTATGCATTAATCCTGAAGAGAAAACCCAATATCTAAGTCAAGCACATATTATTGTAGTAGGACTTCACTTTGCGGAAGACCAAACTATGCAAAGGATCTTGAGACTTGGAGTATTTTGGCCAACTGTGAGGAGTGATGTTTGCTCTTTCGTAAAGTATTGTCCTTAACATAAAAAACAAACACCCATACCTCATGTAACATTGTTCCAAATGTCACATTTTTCTAAGTGGAGTAACTATCTGGTTACTTACTTATTGAGCCGAACATTTCCTGAGGATATGAGATTGAAACTGAAGCAAGAGACTATGCTCTTATGGAAACCAATTGTATTGGAGAGGTAAGGATCAACATTTGTGTCTTTGTGAAAATGAAGACAAATATATTTCAATTATAGAACAAGCATATGTTGGATTAACTGGAAGTCACTTTTCTAGTGAGACCACCGCAAGAGCAATCTTAATGGCAGGCATATGGTGGCCAACACTTTTTGCAGGTGCCAAAGAATATGTTCGAAGGTGTGATGCTTGTCAACAAGAAAAAATGCCAACAAGAGTGGATAGCATGCCCTTAAGACCAATGATGGGAGCTAGAGCTTTTGCAAAATGGGGTATAGACTTTGTTGGGCCAATATAGCCATCTGCTTATAGAACCCAAGCTCAATGAATCATTGAAGCTACAGACTATTTGACTAAGTGGGCCGAGGCTAAAGAAACTCAAAAGAATGATGCCAGAATGACTGCCGCATTCTTATATGAGTATGTATTCACAATATATGGACTGCCAATAGAAATTGTCAGTGATAGGGGAACTCATTTCCTTAATGAGGTAATCGAGTATCTGCTTAATGAATTTATGGTGATCCATAACAAATGATCTCTCTATCACCCACAAGCTGAGCATATGAATAAAATTCTTAGCTCGGTATTCACTAAAGTGGTTAGTTCACAAAGAACAGACTAGAAAATGAATCTCCATGCTGCTCTATGGGTTTATCGAGTTTCATTCAAAACAACTTTAAATGCTACACCCTTTAACGTTGTTCATGGTCTTGATGCCATACTTTCAATAGAATTTCTATTGCCGTTACTAAGGGTAGCAAAGGATCTTGAGTGGACTGGACATGAATTGTCAGAAAGACTTGAAGATTTAGAAAAGCTAGATGAGCAAAGGCTAATAGTTGTAGCTCACATCTATGCACAAAAGTGGAAACAAAAACAATTTTCTGATTACCATCTAATTACAAAAATCTTCAAAAAGGGGACTTAGTTCTAGTCTATTCCCTTAAGCAACACATTCCCAAGTTGAATAAAAAGGGAAGCGGACCGTTTATCATTGAAGATGTATCTCCAAGTGGAGTAGTTAAGTTATCCACCCTAGATGGTGAACCAATGGCTAATTGGATTAGTGGATGTCGTTTAAAGAAGTACAACTTGCCGCTAACCAATGAATTGCTAGGAAGAATGCATGCAGTCAAGAAAAAAAAGATATAACCATAGCAGGTTATTGATGAAGCCCAAGAGGAAGCTCAGCTTCGGGTACTCAAAAGAAAAGCTGCTCTCAAGAATCAACAAATACCTATTCCCATCAACACTTTGGAAATAGATGAGCGACAATGGGAACTGTAGAAAGATGCAGTTTCAACAGATGATGAATGGTTAGATGGAATGGACCTTCGCATCAAAGTACAACTCAACAACCATAGCACAAATGCATTGGTCGATATAGGAGCTAGAGTAAATGCAGTCAGTTATTCCATTTACAAGAAAGAAACAAGTCAGTCTTTGACAACAGGAATAGCAACTATCAAAGGAGGCAACAAGAACCCAGCACCACCATTGGGAGTAGTCAACTTGAATGTGATAGTACATGGATGTTCATGTCCTCATTAGTTTGTATGCTTACCAGATGAACACATGAATGAGACAATGATTCTTGGAATCTCATGGATGTGGACGTACAAGGCAGTACCAGATTGGGATACGAATCAGCTCAAGCTATCACCTAAAAGCGAGCAACTCATTGTTTTAATTTCACCAAGCAAGGAGGAATGGAAAGGCAATTACGAGCAAAGAAAACCATGAAGTAATCAATCTTCTCCATCCTATCAACAAGCAAATGCTACAAGTAGCATGCAAGGAGTCAGGCACATTTGGGTACCGAAATCAAAACTTAAGGATAAGTTGATTCAAATCTGGGTGTCCAAAACATCATCGACAATACCAAAGACCGTTCCAAAGATCAAAATATAGAGACGAGCATCTCCGAGCAAGGAACCTAACATGAAATGGATTTGGAAGAAAAAGGAGCACTTCTCTTCTCCGCAAACTGGAAAACCAATCAAGCAATGGAGAGTTAAGTCTCAGAAACCTCAACCACACCATTCTGACCAAGATAAACCAAGATATCAATGGCGGGTAAAAGCTTGACAACAGTCATTGTTGATACCAAAATCTCAAGAAATCAGCGTGCTAAAGCATCCTGATGGCACAATTAAGCAAAGAGCACGCAAGCTACAAGATTTGCTCTTTGGAAGACAACATCAAAAAGCCTCGACATCAGAAACCCTTCAGTTAATTACTCAAGACCCAACTCTTACATAACATATTGGTTTGAACTGCATTGATCTTCAAAGCATGGTAGAGCCAACCAAGGCCATGCATAGACACGATTGTTCAACCCATGCACAGAGTCATCCTGGAGTACGCCATCTAGGAGGAGTGGAAGAGTACTAAGTAACTAAGGGCAATGTTTGAAGAGGAAGGAAAAAGTTTGATGTTTATGTGTGATTTTTTGCAAAATTACCTAATAATGTCCTTATAATTCATCAACAGGAAAAATTTAACTGATGATATCTCGCCGATGAGTATAAATAGTGAATATACTATCAAAAAATATTCATTTTTGGTTTATTTTCATCATTTTTCTTGATATTGAGAATTAAAAATGGAGAAATCCAACAAAAAACTCTGTGTATTTCAATGGATTTTCTTAATTATTGGATTTTCACTTTGCTTTTTTAGTGCATTTTGCTATTTTCTTTGATTTTTCTAATAAACATGTCAAAAATTAATAATAAATAACAAAGGAGCTCAGATGAAAAAACTGAAGACACGATGGTGATTAAAAAGACAAGGCGGACAAACCCAAAAAATTTCAATCAAATTAGAAGATGGAAGCGGGAAGCCTAAATTAGGCGGCCAGACTTACTTTTGCAGAATTCTTGTAGAATGAGCTACAGGAATCCGATTGGGGAAATTTTTGAGTCTAACATAGATTTCACGGCCTAGTAGGACTAACAGGGGAATCTGGGAAAAGATGGTTCGGGAAGTCCGAGTATAGATACCCAAGGTATGCTAAAATCACCTCATTTGCACTTGTTGCCTTTGGAGAGAGAGCTTTCGACCCTCTTCGCACGTATTTCCCGGAGTCCATAGTCACCTGTTTTTAGCGCCGTCTCACAGGAGACATGAGTGTTAAGTTCTATACTTATCAATGATCCATTTTGTTCGGCCGGTAGCTAGTCTAAACCCCTTTAAAAAACCCTAGAATCCAAGCAGTGCACGAAGACCTATGACCAAAAATCGCTCATAGCGGCCTGCCAGCTCAACCAAATCGGATGAGATTTGAACTGTAGCATACCCCAACATAATAGAACACTTCTATAGCAAGAGTTGACCATTCGGCAAGGGTCCAGGGAGTCCCAAGTAGAAAAGCTAGGTTTTTGGCAGATGCCAGAATTTGATTCTGACTCCACAGACAACTTGCATATGAGGTCTATACACACTGGTATATGATTGGTTTCATAAAATAGATCAAGCCAAGCCCTCAAAAAGCATAAAACAGCTCGAAGGCTACAAAGCGTCAAATTCGACATACGAGGTCAAATTGACTCCAAATGGGCCAAAATTGGATGAGTTGCTTCACGACTATGTTGCGGACAAGTCCATAGCCTCAAAAGTGACTAACCAACTCTACAGACCATGTAGTCACAAAAAAATTAGAGATTTCAGATTCGACAAAGCACAAAGTGATACCGTCAAGACCAAACTTTACCAAATTCAATTTAGGACTTGTTCTAGGTGTATAGAATGTGTTTAGGTCTAAATTTTCAAGTTTTGCAAGAAAATATTGACTGCTGTAAATAATCGTAATTATTTACTTTTGCACTATTTTGGTTTGAAAATTGTATCATAACCTCACCTATCACTTGTACACACCTATTACATGCCAAATTTCAAGTATGAGCCAAAATGATCAAATGTAACTTGGAAAATTACCAAAAAACGCAAAGAAGCTCTTGCAAACCAATTTATGAGTTATGAGCCACATTTTTTGATCCAAATCACCTCATATCACATACACAGGGTCTATCCCATGCCTAGAACCAAGCTGCACCAAAAAATATTCATTTTGATGAAAAATTTAATAATTGCGATTATTTATTTTTTTACCTAGATGGGAGAAATTTGCAACTTTGCCATCATAGATCCAAATTACATGATGTTCTAAACCCACAAGCCAAGTTTGAACAAATTTGGAGCTCAAAATCTCAAAATTTATTTAAGGGTGAAAGCGTGGTTTGGTGGTACAAAAAAAGGACCTATTTTACTTCTACCAATGAGAAAGTGGGGACTGGTAAAAAAAATTTAGTTTAGGTCAAAACTTTTTGGACCTTGTGTTTTTAGATTCTCTTTTTGAAGATCTATCCACTGATATATAGTATGATAGGTAGTTTTTCATGTGACATGTAGAAATTGTAGCTCAAAGATTTGTCAAAGGTGCTGTCAAGGACAGTCCTTTTTGTACCACCAAAGCATGCTTTTAGCCTTACATCTACTGTTTCAGAGACGTAAAGCCTAAATCTGGCACCATTTTCACCCTGTGCACCCAATGAGTCCATATTTGACTCAGAGTATCTATTTGGTATATACTTCAAGCCTATAATGTCAAATTTGCAAAAAATTGAAAAAAATACTCAGTTGTAAATAATCGTGATTATTTACTTTTGTTGCAATTTTTTGTTTGGACTTTATATTTTTGCTCTTTACATTTTTTTATGCATCTATGCATGTTCAAAAATTGATTTTAAGCAAATTGGAACAAATTGTCAGCATTTCCGATTGAAGGACATTTCATAGAAAATATGCCAAATTTGCTAACTTTGACACTCTATTCACTTAAGAGGAGCCATGAAAGCTGCAGAGAAGGCCAAGAAGAAGCTCTCGCAAAAGGAGAAGCTGCAAGAGCTACCACCATATCAATTGGACCCCAGTTCAGTCAAAATTGACAAAGCTACCTATCTGTCAAGAGAACAATTGGAGGAGAACAACACCACAATGTTCACAGGTAGATTTAAAAGCGAATATTGACATCAGGTAGAACTGCAACTTCTACCAAAAGAAGTATATGATGTCGCTACAAAGCCCGAGACCAAAGAAGTCGGCCAAAGGTTGGGACTTAGAGACTTTTACGAATAAGAGCCATGTGGAGTGGGCTTCCAAAAAGCTTATGAGCTCTTGTCCACGATCAAAGAAGATGGAACCGCCCAAAACCCTGACCAGCAAGGGAACAAAGTTAAAGTGGTGATTACAAAAGAGATAGTGTCAGAAGCTCTCAAACTACCAACAGAAGGAATGACAATGAGGGCAAGAGATAGAAAGACGGCAGGAACCTTCACCAAGGAAACCGTTGCTGCGACATTTACCGACCTCATCCAAAAACAGGTGGAAGAGCCTGCAAGACTGTACCACCAACACTTCCACTTCCTAGCCAAGAGACCACCAAGGTATACGACACCCAATCATGCGGTTGCCACAACATTTACACAAGTTTTCAAATCAACAACCAGGAAACCAATTGACCATGCACAGTACATGTTGTCCACATTGAAGGGGACAAAGAAAGAAGAAAGATTAACATCTATGGGAGCGCCAGAGGTTCTAGCTAGAATTGCCTACCATGATATCGGCATGGTTGACAACTTTCCACCTGTCCTAGATCACAACACTTGGATTGTGTCAGCACAACTTGCCCCTCGAGCCACAAGATCTACCAAGAGAACATACAAGTCTGATGAAGAGTCTAGTGAGAGCTCGCGAGAACGACATAGTAGTGAAAGCTTCTATAATGAGGAAAAAAGAGCACGAAGAGAAGAGATGAAAAGAAAATCCGTGGCAGCACATCAGGAGGAGCCGCAACAAAAACAATCCACGTTTGAAAGAGAAAAGCACTCCTACAAACGCAGCCACCAAGCACAAGGAAAGGACTCGGCAAAGTGGGTACCCATTGAACTAAAAGGAGCAAGAACAAAGCATCATGTCAAAAAACAGGCCGAAGATCCCACATAACTATTGGAAAAAATGTATCAAGAGGCAGAAGCACTGAAGCTGAAAGAAGCCCAAGAAGCGGAACGAAAAGCTAAAGAGGCGACGGAGCGGTAAAAGCAAGCAGAGGAAGCAACTCACTATGGGAGAATGGTGTTGTTACCGCACAACATTACCGCATAAGAGGAGAGAGAGAACTGCAAGAAAGAGAGAGAGTGTATGGTGCAGATCCGGTGGCGTGTTTCCAAGCTTTATCACGAGTATTACCGCATTTATTACCGCACAAATAAACGCCCAAATTACCGCACCCGAAAAAGAATCCAAGTGATCCATTCCTCTCCCACTTTTCCCTTTCTATAAATCCTATTCTATTTTGTTACTTTTCAAAAATTAGTACCCCCTTTTTGCATGGAGTGTAAAAAATCCCATTCTCATTGGGATTTTTAGTACCTCTCTGCTCTTTGCTTGCCTCATCTATTGGTATGATTCTCCTACTCTACTCATTTGTACTCCATGAGATTCTATATCAAAAAATATTTTGTTTCCACTTCAAAATCTTATGTCAACTATGCATTCATATGGAAATGGTTCATATGGAAATGGCAAGCGAACTTGTCACACCCTTTTTGCACGGAGTGTAAGAAATCCCATTCTCATTGGGATTTTTAGTACCTCTCTTCTCTTTGCTTGCCTCATCTATTGGTATAATTCTCCTACTCTACTTATTTGTACTCCATGAGATTCTATAAACAAAAATATTTTGTTTCCACCTCGAAATCTTATGTCAACTATGCATTCGTATGGAAATGGCAAGCGAATGATGATCAAAATTGCATTGTCTTGCGTTCATAAACAAATAGCCCTTTTGTACAGCATAAGTAGAGAAAGAAGTCAAAATCCAAAAGATATTTATTTATTTTCATCCTCCAAGAGATCTCTACAAGTGCTTACATCCATGTCCAACCCCATGGTAGCTAAATCAACAAATAAATCTATTGATTCATCCTCTATAGCCTCTCCTATTGAATCATCATCATCCTCTCCATCCTCGTCCTCTTCCTCACTATGGTTGGTTATTGGGAATGGTTGGTTCTCCTCGACCTCAATTGCATCATCGTCATTGGCGTCTTTTTGAGATGGTATGGTGGGATCTGCCAAGGTCTCTATGTTCGTATCTGCAAAGATAGATCTGCTCCGTGGTGTGACTGGAATAACATACCATAGTCGTCTTCGATACATACAAGGCACATAAAAAACCTGTAGGTCATAGAGAAAACACCAACATGAATGTAGTTTTGTATGTATCATATAATGTTTTAGTGAGTTGCACATGGACTTTACCTGCTCACAACTACTAGGTTACACCAAGTTGTCGGTCTTCCCGTGATGAAATTGCCCCGAGTCTACCATATAGAGTCCATTCTCATGTCTCTTAACCTCACCCGCAAACCATCGGCAGTCAAAGAGATATTTGTGAAATGTTCTGAAGTCCACTTTGATTATCCTCTCTATTGTTCCACATTCCCTCACCTCTTGTGTTGTCGTGTCAAATTTGCCCATAACTCCACTATCGTGAGTGGTTCGATGCTCATCTATCTTGTGGGTTCGAAAATGACGTTCTTCGGACCACATAGAGTTGAATGTGAAGGCCTGCAAAAACCAATCAAGATAGATGTGTGTGTGTGTGTGTGTGTGTGTGTGTGAGAGAGAGAGAGAGAGAGAGAGAGAGAGAGAGGTGACACACATACACACACCCACACACACACACACTCGCACACACACACTAAACACATTGAGTATATTACCCTTAGTAGACATTTTTGCGCGTACTCCCATTCTTTAGGGATTATTTGTTCTCCTTGTGCCTTGGCATTGTGTATCCACCCAACTGGAATTAGATTAGGGTATTTGGAAAGCTCTTTAGGAAAGGGAGGTGCTCGCCTACTGCCATGCGACCTCTTCCATGCTTCCCTCTCCCTTTCTCTCGTTGTACGCACCTCCACATACATATCCAGCCATTTGCCCATGATGGGAGCATTGAGTAGACAATGGTTGTTGACTATGGCTTGAAATTACCTATCAAAATCAAAAGAAAAACTTTTCCACTTGGAATGTTTGCGTGTTTTTTTGGATCCTCTTCCTCCGTCTTTAAACGAGGCAATGATGGGTCTATTGTGAAAAGATATTGAGAGACATACACAAAAGCCTCTTGCACAATCCAACCCCCTGCCATACTTGCCTGAACACATGTACATGAAACCATTAGTGATTAAAGTAACTAATAAAAAGCGTTGTGAATAAAATCCAATCCTAATAAGGTTTAACGCTTAAGATCGATGAATACCTCTGGTTGTGATCGTAGCCTTACAAAGTCTTTCAAGGTCTTTAGGAACCTCTCAAGAAAGAACATCCACCTAGAGTGAACCACACCACAAATGGCTATCTCCTCAACAAGATGGAGCAATAGGTGAACTTGGCTAACAAGGATAGAACGTGGGAATGCATCCTCAATAGCACAAGTTGCTTCAATTGCTAGAAGTCGAGCTTTGGAATGGCTGAGCTGAAACTTCGATTTCTTTGGAACTCACAAACCTATAACCAAAAATCCCTTCATAATCTTCATAGTAAAGTTAGTCTTCAAAGTAAAGTTTAGGAGGGAGGATCAAAGGTTCTATACCTGAAAACTTCTCCCACCTTCAATATTGCAGTCTTTACCTTCATGTCCGCAAATCCACTAATGCTAATTGGAAGCACAAACTATTGCACAAACAAAAAGACTTTTTAGTATCCAGAACCCTAAACCACATACCCACACACACACACACACACACACACACATACACAAATTACCTGAAGAATCTTGTGCCAATCATGGGATTTGAGCCCATACAGTTGTGTGGATCCTCCTTTCTTAGTTTTAGTGAAGGCACCATTGAGCGAACGCATATAACCTGTTGGAGTACGGATGGATGAAATGAATTGTTTCATCCGCTCTTGATCCACCCTTGATAGAATCCAAGGTGCCTTTGGAAGAACCATCTTCCCCCGAGGCCCCATGCGAGGTGTGGCTGAAGGAGGGAGCCTCCTTATGGCCCTCATGTCCTCTCTAGCCCCCAATGAATCTTTCTTGCCTACTATGTGATCCCATATAGCTTGGCCAACATTTTTGACCTAGACATACCCCTAGGTGGATCATTGGGAGGAGGCAATGTGCTATGATTCTCGTTCCAATGTCTTGCCCAATCGGTCATGGTCCAATGGAGTGGCTCCATCCCATTGCACGGTGGAGCATAAGATGGATGTGTGGGCGGCAAGAAGCGATGGTTATTGGGATAGATCACCTTACCAAGTAGAGCGGGTCTCTCTATCACGAGTGAGGGTCCACAAGTTGGGCATGCCCTATGTCCAGATGTCGATAGTCCTACAAAAACAAAAGACATAACCGCATATAAGTGACCAATGCAAAGACATTAAAGCGTGTCACAAAGTATAAGCTTACCAGAAATCTCTCCAAGCCCGCGGTAATCATACATGGTCCACATGAGAATGCACTTGATCATTGTGCACCAATCACGAAGTGGTCTTGATACATCAAAAACATCTATGCGGTTCCATACCTCTTGAAGCTCTTCAATCAAAGGTGCTGAATATACATCCATGTTCTTCACCTTGTGTTTTCCTGGGACTAGAAGAGAGAGCAAAATGTTCCCCTTCTTGGTTGACTCCCATGGTGGAATGTTGTAGTTCACAACAACCACTGGCCAAGTACTCCATGAGGTAGACCGATGCCCAAATGGGTTTACTGTTGGAGCTATATATGGCTCACTCAACTCAACTTGGTCTCACCTATATATTTGTATCTTGTCCTCAATATGAATCAGTCTTTGGGAGCGTACATGGTGTGTCTCTTGTCTCGTCTCTCTCTCTCTCTCTCTCTCTACATCTCAACATGGTATCAGAGCGGTAATGATCACACGCCTATTCAATTCATGGTGACAAAACAGTATGTGTATGCGATTCGCATGTAAGATTCAAAATTGATACAAATTTTATTTTTGAGCGTTGATTCTTGTTAACTGTGGTTGTTTTATGTTAAGAAGACTATGATTAGTGTTTTGTGTGGCGTTTATTGCTAATCAATCTAATCGTTGATTACGTTTTCTTGTTGATGACACCCTGAACTTCATCTCAATTTTTCGGGGTGTTCTGCTCAAAATTTGGAGAAACGGGAAAAGTGCAATGGCACCTTTCATCCAAAACTTGTTCGTCTCCTCGAGCTCTTCGATTTGAGCTCTAGGTTTGCGTCAATCGGAGTTCGCAGTAGAAAGTTATGCTGTTTTTACTGCAATTGAGCTTGACGCAGCTTTCTTCGTCCTACTTCTTCGTGAAGCGTCCGCGATCGTTTTTCTTATTTTGGCGTTAACTTTTTCGAGAAGATTTAGCTTTTTGCTATTCATATTGTGGCCGTCAATCTTGCGTCTCACGCCACTCTATTTTGAGGACTCTTTTATTATTAACGTCTCCTTTACCCTACCTTTTTGGGTGACATCTCTCACATCTTTGGACGTTCCTTGAGCATCCTTCTTATGTTTATCGTTGACGGAACATAGTCCTCATATCTCTCTCATTCTCAATTGCGGCCTTCACCATATATGGTGTGTAGATTCTGCGA
The DNA here is from genome assembly GCF_014529385.1 of Adiantum capillus-veneris. Lineage (NCBI taxonomy): Eukaryota > Viridiplantae > Streptophyta > Polypodiopsida > Polypodiales > Pteridaceae > Adiantum > Adiantum capillus-veneris. The sequence continues at coordinate 35,850,798 of NC_140939.1, forward strand.
TCTTATCTTATACGTCTTCTCGCAACAAGATATGGCTATGAATATTCTCATCAACGGCTTTCCTTCTGGCCAGCGTTCTGTTCCTCCTTTCCAAGGTCAAGGATTTCTAGGATGGAAAGAAAAGATGTTGTTAATTATTGAAGGCGATGAACTCTCCGATGTTGTTCTTGGAAATCGTGTTTGTCCACCTCAGCCTGTTGATACGGATAATGATAACGCGCTTATCACTGAAGGACCTATATTTGAAGATTGGAATGTTGCCTATACGGATTGGCAACGACGTGATAAAGCAGCTCGTCGGTATATTCTTTCTGCTCTTACTGATTCCCTTTTTCTTGACATGTATGAACTGCCTACTTCCCACGACGTATGGAAGTACCTTATTGCAAACTTTCAGAAGAAATCTGTTACAGAAATACTTTATTTGAGAGGGTTGCTTAACAAGTTACAATATGAAGTTGGTACTGCCATGACGGGACATATTGAATCTTTCAAATCTATTATTAATCAACTTGCTGCTGCCGGTGATCGTGTTCCACAAAAGAAACTGATTACACTTATCCTTGATACGGTGAAGGACTCTTCTTATGATAACATTGTTACTATTCTCTCTAATAAAGATGGTCTTGATTTCGACCAAGCCTGCATGTCTTTAATTGAATACTCTCAACGTCAAGAACGTCGTAATGCTGGTCACGATACAGCTATGATTTCACAACAGGAGACTGAGTCACAACAAATGGAACGTGCTTTTTATGCTCGAAGGAGTCCATTTCAACGAGGAAACCGCAGAGGTGGCCGTCGCGGTAATATTTTCTCTCGTCTCAAATTTCCTAATAAGCAATGTTCTTACTGCAATAGAAATGGTCATACTGAAGATGATTGTTGGGCACGTCAATATGATGAAGAACACAATATTACCACAAAACAACCATGTTTATCTAGAGACTCTTCTTCTTCTTCTTGTGAATATTGTGGACGATCTGATCATCCCACTCATATGTGCTATAAGCGTCGATTTGGCACAGATCGTAATAGAGCATATGCTACTGAACATCGAAACAACATTGTACCGGAAACAAGCTGCGTCCTATGTTCAGTTGCTCCAGACACAATACTTCATATACGTGATGGATCACTTTTTATTGTCGATTCTGGTGCTACAAGAAATATGACATATCAGTGTAAGTGGCTTTATAACTATCATCCACTCCCAGTTCAACGTGTTGTTTATCTTGCTGATGATACTACTTGTCAAGTAAAGGGTATTGGAGACTTATATCTTGGCACCTTATCTTCTTCCACTCGAATTTTGCGAGGAGTATTACATGTACCAGATCTTCAACGTAATCTTCTTTCAGTTGCTAGACTTTTTGATCTTGGTCTGTTTGTTGGATTTGATCATACCAAATGCCGAATTGAGAAAGATGGACATACTATAGCCACTGCTCCTCGAAACGGTAACTTGTTTGAACTCTCTGTCAACGATGCTGTAGCAAATGTTGTCACTGCTCCATGTGATCATGATTGCAAAGTATGGCATCACCGTTTTGTTCATGCTAATTTCTCAAAACTCCTTGATCTTCAACGTCGTGATCTTGGTCATGGCATGGATCTTAAAGCCCATCCCCATGTGGGAATTTGTGAATTTTGTGCTCTTGGGAAACACAATTGTAAACCCTTTCCTCTGTCAAATACAACTCATTCTCATGACATATTGGATCTTGTTCGTATTGATATATGTGGACCTCTACCTTATTCGAGATCACAATATCGCTACTTCATTACTTTCATTGATGATTTCTCAAGGTATACGACTGTATTTCTACTTAGACAAAAATCTGAAGCCTTATCTGTTTTCCAACAATTCCACAAGGCTGCGGAACTTCAAACTGGTCGTCGCCTTAAGAAGCTTCGTAGTGACAATGGAGGCAAATATGTATCTCGAGAGTTTGTGAGTTACTGTGCTGATAGTGGAATTCATCATGAACACACCATTCCATATTCGCCTCAACAGAACTGTGTTGCTGAACGAAAGAATCGCACTATTCTCAATGCTGTAAGATGTATGCTGATTCATTCTGGCTTATCTCGTGTTTTCTGGGCTGAAGCTACTTTGACAACAGTATTTATTTAGAATCATCTTCCTACTACTGCACCCTCTGGTAAGATACCCATCACAGCATGGATAGGTGACATTCCTTCTGTATCTCATTTTCGAACCTTTGGATGTATTGCTTATATTCATGTTCCCAAAGAAACACGAACAAAGCTTGATGTTCCTGGTCTTAAAGTTATTTTTATTGGATATTCTGACACTTTCAAAGGCTACAAATTCTATGACCCTTCCTCCAAGAAAGTAAATGTGAATTGTGATGCTAATTTTAACGAACAGCTTATGGGAGGCTCATGGTCCATGGATGATTCTGATGATACTAAATCATTGCTTCAGGATTTTCCATTTCTTTCAGAAGATGAAACTCTTCCTATAGAGCAACTTTCCTCTTCACAACCATCCATTCCGAATGTTACCAATGATGATATTGATATTTTTGTTGATCTGCCTATTGATTTTGAACATGGCTCATGTCATGTTTATGATGACGATATTGCTGATAATGCTTTTTCTACTTCTGAAGATCCCGTTACTTATGATGAAGCTATCTCTTCACCACAAAAGGATCAATGGCAAGAGGCTATGGAAGCAGAGTACGATTCTCTTATCTCTAAAGGTACATGGATACTAACTGAATTACCTCCTGGTCGTACAGCTATTAAATGTAAGTGGGTGTATAAGACAAAAGTAAAAGCAGATGGATCTTTCGAAAAGTTCAAGGCGCGTTTAGTTGCAAAAGGCTACTCCCAAGTAGCTGGTGTTGATTATCAAGAGACTTTTTCACCAGTCATTCGTGTTACAAGTGTTCGAGTTTTATTGGCATTTGCTGTTCAATTTGATCTAGAAGCTCATCAATGGATGTGCGAACTGATTTTCTTAATGGTGACTTGGAAGAGGAAATTTATATGGAACAACCAGAAGGGTTTGTTATTCCAGGTAAAGAAGACCTTGTTGCTCAACTCCATAAGGCACTATATGGTCTCAAACAAGCTTCACGAGCCTGGTATACAAAATTTGATCTTTTTCTCACCTCTAAAGGATTCATCTCTTGCTCATCAGACCCCAACTTATACATAAAATGCCAAGGTAGCAATTTTGTGATTCTTGCTCTTTATGTGGATGATACCATCCTTGTTTCCAATGATTTGGGATTTCTTCAGTAAGTGAAAAAGTTATTGTCTTCTGCATTTGATATGGTGGATCTTGGAGAGATTCACTCGTGTCTTGGCATTCAAATCCAACGGAACCGTACAAAAGGTATTTTATTCCTTCGACAGTCAAAGTTTATTACAGATACTATTCAAAAATTTGGTATGGAATCTGCACATTCAGCCAACACACCTTATCTTGCGAGCTCTACGAAGAACACTTCTGACAATGGCGGTCAACTTGTCACAAATCAACCTTATGCTAACTTGATTGGATGCCTTCAGTTTGTTGGCAGGGACACTCGTCCTGATATTCTGTTTGCTACTAATTATCTTGGACAACATCTTGCATGTCCTTCTCTTAAGCATTGGTCTGCTGCAAAGAGTGTATTGAAATACTTGAAAGGCACTACAGATTTTGGTTTAGTCTATCGACGACAACTCACATCGGATTCTATGCAATCTCTTTCTCTTTTGGGTTACAAAGATGCAGACTGGGTAAGCTCACATTTATCTATGTGATCTACTAGTGGAAATTGCTTCTTTATAAATGGTTGTCTTATTTCTTGGACCAACAAGAAACAACGTTGTGTTGCAATTTCTACGACTGAGTCAGAATATGTTGCGACATCACTTGCAGCTCGTGAGTTGATTTGGCTTCGCCAAATGTTGGTTGATATTGGTCACTCTCCTCTTTCTAGCACACCCTTGCGGTGTGACAACCAAAGTGCTATTAGTCTTGCAAAAGACTATGTTCAACATAATAAGTCAAAGCACATTGCTGTCCATTATCATTATGTCAGGTATGAAGTACGCAAAGGAACCATTATGGTTGAACACTGTCCAAGTGACCAGATGATTGCAGACATTTTGACCAAATGCCTCAACGAGTCACGTTTCATCCTCTTGCGCTCGGAGCTTGGAGTTGCTTCAGTCTCACTCTTTCTAGATTAGCTTCTTTGCTATTGTAATAGCTTTGTACATATGACATTGTAATCTTTTAGGTACCATGCACTATGCACACTCCACATTTGCACATTGTGATCTCTAAGTCACTTGAACATTTGTACATAGATGCACAATTCACTTTCACATCATTATCGCTGGTTCATATTTTCACATTGTATAGGGGCTTGGGTTTTTCCCTTGAACTCCCCAAGGGTTTTTTCATCCAAAGCTAGAGACCTTTGTTTGAGTGGGGGTGTTGGAGCTATACATGGCTCACTCTACTCAACTTGTTCTCACCTATATATTTGTATCTTGTCCTCAATATGAATCAGCCTTTGGGAGCGTACATGGTGTGTCTCTTGTCTCGTCTCTCTCTCTTTCTCTCTACATCTCAACATTTACCCCATCACTAGCCAGACCAAGCCTCAAGTGACGAGGCTCTTCTCTAAACTCCGGCCATGTCTGCTCAATGTGTTGCCATGCCGGCGAGTCATCCGACACTCTCATAACCCCATCGGTGGAGCAATTTGTCATATGCCATATGAGAAGCTCGCTTGTTCCTTTGGTGCTGAACATGTGCTTGATGCGGGGAATGAGGGGGAAATGACGAAGAACCTTGTGAGGTATTGTGGTTCCTTGCATTCCCTCTTTGTACCTTGATTCTCCACACTCGGGGCAAGCATCAAGGCCTGCATGTTGATTGCGGAATAGCAAGCAATCATTGACACATGTATGTATGCGATCATAGTCCATCCCAAGCCCTGTCACCACCTGTCGTGCCTTCTTTCGATTTTCCAGGAAGATGATTGCCTTTAGGCATCATCTTGCCTAATAGCCTATGACATTATAAAGAACACTCGTTATTGCATATAACCACGAAAAAAACTCACAACTAACACTTATTACACTTAAACGTATCTCAATAGTGCATCGACACCTGCATTGCTCCATCCAAATATTTCTTGAATATTCAAGATCTCAAGAGACGCTCGTAATATGGAGTAGGAGCATCCCTCGTAAAGAGCAGTGTGTGCTGCCTCTAGCAATGAGTCTTTGGTTTTTTGAGCGGCTTCTTCACATGCACACTCAGGCTCACACTCATTCTCCGCCTCACGTGCAAGAAGATACTCAACCATATTGTGCAAATGATCTTCCTCCACCTCCATGTGGGGCGGGGTGGTGGGGAGATCCCCATATGTGGTGGATGTAGGATGCGCATGCGCTCGTGTGGACCCACCCACATCGGAAGACGGGTGCGATCCCCCTCCCATGACTGCTTCCTGGTGCAATCTCTCTTCCTTCCTCCTCCCGCCTCCACCCCCGATCACACTCCAATGGGGAGCGACATCAATGGATGCCAAAACCCTCGGATCGCTAGTTTTCATTCGAGCGCGTTTTCTCGGATCGTCCTATAGCCCATAATCATCCACGTGAGCCAAGCATATATGTCAAAGCCGTGCAATTGCACGCTTACATCGCGTACATGGACATGGTAATCGCTCGCTCAACCATCGAGTTCGTTCCGTGCCAACCGGCGGACCCACGTCATCCCAATCATCTTGCACACACAACCACACACTAAATAAGAAAATGGTAAATAAGAATAAGAAAAATCAAGAATGTATGTACTAACATGACTGACACTCATTAAAGATAGAGGGTAGTGGGTACAACAGGTCATGCAGTCGGCGTAACCTTAATGTCATCTCATAGATTTTCGCGGTAATAATGGCGGTAATACATGCGGTAACCGGCGCGGTAATATACACGGTAATATTTCTAGCAGATTTTTTTATATAAAGGGGGCACCTGCATGCCCCCGCAAAATTGAATGCCAAAATTTCAAAATCGACCTCCTCTTCTGCGCGGGCCTGTTTCTCTCTCCATCTCCAAGCTCCCTCTCCTTCTCCCTCTCCATCTCCATCTCCAACCTCTATTACTCTCTTCATCTCCATCCCCACCATTTCCAAGAGATCGAGGTCACGAATGTAAGTGCTCAAACTCTCTCTCTTTCTTCTCGTTCTTCTACACACACACACAAACACATACACACACACACAATGCATACACATTGCACACACACACACACACACACACACATGCACTAACATGCACACACACATTGTACACACACGCACACACACACACACACACACAATTTTGTGCACAATCACACACTAATGCTTGCATTAGTGTGTGCATGCATTATATACACACTAATGCCCGCATTAGTGCGTGCATGCATTATACACACACTAATTCGTGTATTAGTGTGTGATTGTGCACAAAATAGTGTGTGAAAACACACTATTTTGTGCACAATCACACACTAATGCTCGCATTAGTGCGTGCATGAGTTACAAAGCACACACTAATGCTTGCATTAGGGTGTGCTTGTGCATGAATTAGTGTGTAAACACACTAATGCATGCACAAGCACACACTAATGCAAGCATTAGTGTGTGCATGCATTAGTTAGTTTTTACACACTATTTTGTGCCCAAATTACGCACTAATGCCGCACTAGTTAGTTTTTAGGGTTTATTTTGTGCACAAATTACACACTAATGCCACACTAGTTAGTTTTTACACACTAATGCCCGTATTAGTGTGTGCATGCATTATACACACACGCATTAGTTAGTTTCTATACACTAATTTGTGTCCAAGCACACACTAATGCAAGCATTAGTGTGTGCATGCATTAGTGTGTTTCCACACACTAATTTGTGCCCAAGCACACACTAATGCAAGTGTTAGTGTGTGCATACCTCTCTAGCACACACTAATGCTTGCATTAGTGTGTGCTTGCACCCTAATTAGTGTGTTTTCACACACTATTTTAGGCACAATCACACACTAATGCAAGCGTTAGTGTGTGCATACCTCTCTAGCACACACTAATGCTTGCATTAGTGCTTGTGCACTAATTAGTGTGTTTTCACACACTATTTTAGGCACAATGCATGTATTATACACACACACACACTAATGCAAGCATTAGTGTGTTTCCACACACTAATTTGTGCCCAAGCACACACTAATGCAAGCGTTAGTGTGTGCATACCTCTCTAGCACACACTAATGCTTGCATTAGTGTGTTCTTGTGCACTAATTAGTGTGTTTTCACACACTATTTTAGGCACAATGCATGCATTATACACACACACACACTAATGCGGGCATTAGTGTGTGCATAACTCTCTAGCATACACCAATGCTCACAATAGTGTGTGCTTGTGCACAAATTAGTGTGTCTACACACTAATGCATGCACAAGCACACACTATTGTGAGCATTGTTGTGTGAAAAAATTGCACACACTAATGCTTGCATTAGTGTGTACTTGTGCACTAATTAGTGTGTGAAAACACACCAATGCATGCACACATTAGGGTGTGTGTGCATGCATTGGTAATGCAAGCATTAGGGTGTGTGTGCATGCATTGGTGTGTTTTCACACACTAATTAGTGCACAATTAGTGTGTGTACATGCATTGGTGTGTTTTCACACACTAATTAGTGCACAAGCACACACTAATGAAAGCATTAGTGTGTGCATACATTACAAGCACACACTAACGCTTGAATTAGTGTGTTCTTGGGTATGCATTAGTATACCAAAACATACCTCCATTAGCATTAACAATATACCAAAACATACCTCCATGTGGGTGTGCGATGATGTTGATTGAGACCCCAATGGTCACTGGGAAGCCCAACGGCAGATTAAGGTCCAACACACACACACTAGATTAATTTCTTTGCCACACACTAACGCACACACACAATAGATTAATTAGAAGCACACACACACACACACACACACACACTCTAAATGGATGCAAAAAAATAAGCATATAAATCATTTCTTAAATAGGAGATAAAAGGAATCTTATGCAGGGAGGAATCCTATGCAATAAAGAATCTCACTTTGACTAGAATCCAATGTTAATTAGGGTCCCTTTTTTTGTGAAATTGTAGGATATGGCATCCTCTTCCATGCCCAGCTATCGATCCATAGAGGACTTTCTCGCCGAGGGCCTCTCTTACGAGGACGCTTGTGATGCTTACTACTCGCAGTCTTCCTCCCACCAGTCACAATCCACCTTCGGCTTTCGATGGTTCCGAGATGCAGTACACGACCCCGACCTCGAGAGGGCATACCGCGCCCAGGCAAAGTGGCTATCCTCGCAGCAGAGTCTTCGAGGGCGGTACACACCAGCACAGTTGGCTGCCTATGGGCTCTCACCACTTGCGACACCGGGCATCGGCACTCCGATTGTGCAGAGTGTGCCTCCCAGTGGGCCTCCCTCCACCTTACCCTCGAATTTCCCGTCACCCGTAGCTCCCTCCACATTGCATTCGCAGCGATCCACGCCCGCACCGTCGAGTTATCCGTCGCCTACACCACTCAGCAGTTCCGGCTCGGACTAGCGCTCTTCGGGTGGCCAGCGCTCTTCCCGTAGTGGTGGCTCACGCTCTCGTCGAGGTAGTGGCTCATGCTGCTTTGGTGGTGGAGGGGGCAGTGCTACAAATTCACCTCCTCCTACACCCCGACCTCCTCGCTCACCCCTTGGAGCTCCACATGAGGATGCGGACCGCGATGCGCCCGCTCCGGACGCTCGTGGCTACTACTATTATATATATAGTGGGGGGGAGGTGGATCTAGGTTCCTCTTTGGGGAGGACATTTTGAGGGCACCTTAACCAGCTGATCCACTCGACATACCAAGATTGCTTTAAATCTTTCAAAGATCAGGACCTAGCTGACGTGACGTACATTCACATGACATTGCTGATGCGGTTCCCTAATCCATAAGTAGAAGAGTTCTCCAGGCAGTGGCTAAAGGAATACATCAATAATTTCTTGAAAAATAAGAAGTCCAATGTGCGAAGGGCGGAAAAGCGAACATTTGAATCTAAGGGTCACAACGATCGCCCTGGAAATGTTCACGACGAGGAGTGGGAGAAAGCCCAGAGCGAGCTGGAGGACAAGAGAGCGACAGGTGCTAGGGCGCACACTCGGCAGGTGGAGGCGAGGGCGCAGCAAACGCCCACGCATTACGGCTCGGGCAGAAAAGCAGCATGGAAAGATAAATTTGTGAGTGTGCGGATTTTCATTTGAATTGATTTAATTTGTGGTAATAAGGTTAGGTTTGTGATATTTTTTAATTGATATACAACAAAATATTACTATGACCCGTCCAAGCCGAGAGATCTAGAGATACAGAGAGAGTCACTCCGAATATCAGACATGGTGCTAGCTGTATGAAAACAACAAAATCAATCGCGAAGAATTTGAAAATGCATGTCGTACACTACAGCCTGTAAGTGTGAACTTTTTTTTAAAAATCATTGCATGCAGCTTTATGTATCCATTTGTATTAATTAAAGGTTTTTTTTGTTTTTTTCTTTTCCAGAGTCAAGGAGTCCCTCGAGAGGTCCCAGGATCCGAGTAGCTCAATCCTCCAAGTGTTTTTGGGCCTGCGCGCGCGTCTTCTTTTCGCCATAGTTGTATAGCCCCCATGTATCGCCTATTTGGGCAATTTTGTAATATCCAATATAATTAAACACTTGATTTTGGCCCAAGTGTTCTTTTGGACACAGTTGTATAGCCGCCATGCATCGCCTATTTGGGCAATTTTGTAATGAACAGTTTCTCCAATATAATTAAACATTTGAATTTGGTTGGTGCAATGAAATTGTTGTTTTTGAACAGTTTCTCCAATATAATTAAACATTTGATTTTGGTCCAAAGTTTTGGTGCAATGAAATTGTTGTTTTTTTATTTATTAAATGTATAGGAAAAAAAAGGCAAATGACCATTTGGATGGGTCCTACCATCCAAATGGTCATCTGCTTTTTTAAAAAAAATACTCCCGGGTGCGGTAATCGTCGCGGTAATACTGGCGGTAAATACAGTAGCCTCGATCAATTAAAGAAAAAGAACAAAGACCTCGAGCTAGAGCTTAAACTGGAGTAGTCTCAGGGTAGAGACTTGGCTTCGATGCGAGTGCAACATGAAGAAGAGCTGCTAAAAGAAATAACTGAGCTTAAAAGAGTTAACCAGTGCTCAGAGATGGATGGCCAGAAACTCAAGAAGAGGCGGGAACTTCAGATCAGCCACAGATAGATATCCCCTCAGTTTCTTTCGCTGAGATGGAGACACAGCCAACAGAAGGGCTAGGTGGTGAGGATGAATTCCAGGTACAATTAATAGAAATCGATACAATGCCAATGGTCCAGCTATCAAAAGCTGAGGAAGATACACTGTAAGAACAGATTACACAAGAGGTGGATGAGTAGTGGAAAGAAACGATGGGGATTGGGAGTGGAGAGTTCTTCATTCTGTCAACGTTACACAACTCACTACCAATCAAATCAATGTGCAATGGCATCAACAATCCCTGCCATATTCTTTGATAAAGGTAGACTTGCTCCAAGTCAAAGAGAGTCTTTACAAAGACATGCAAGTAGAAGGAACAGATCAAGACCACCCAAAGTGGAGGCTGAGCTGGTTGAACAAGAATCCAAGTTATTTGATTATGTTCACAAGAGCACCTACAGCACTACAAAAAAAGATCCTACTTTTTGTCCTGTACCAAGAGTAAGGACCTGACAAGTACATGAGGCAATAACAAAGAAGTGGCCAACCTAGCTAGACTACCCAAGGTTTCCTGCTCTAGAAAAGGGACCACCGACAGAAGAATACATGGTGAAAACCCTAACGGGCACCATGTCCTTCTTCAAAAGTCTACCGGATCTATCATGTGCAATGCTATATAAAATTTTCCAAATGCTGCTCACCTGCATCGAAGTATTTCACGAGCCAGAGCAAGCAGGCACCCCGTGGATGTCATTCCTTGAGGGTAATAAAGGTTTATGCTACGATCTTAGTGGCCAACCTTCCAAAGAAGTCCTCTTTGGCTTCTACACCAGATCTATGTTCTTAGCTTCTCACAATATGCTGGCGTTTGAGAAAGTGTTCTACATAGGGTTATTCACTTGGCGAACGAAGATATTTGGGCCAGTGATCAACAACCTTACTTCGAAATTTGTAGGCTACTCAATAGTGGAGCTTAAAAACAAAGTCACTATGCTGTTTTTGCAGGTGCCAGATAAAGAGAGAAAGATTAGATACGAAAAGGCCCTAAATACGCTTAAAGACTGCCTCGCCAGAAGTCAACCCCAAAGACTATTTTAGCCCATAAATTTGTGTCAAGGGACGACATAGGTGAGGAGGGGGGGAATGTTAGCAGCAAGCTAACTCAGATACCATGTTTGGAGCTTTCATTGTAAAAACACTTATTATTTTTAATAAATCGAGAATATTGTAACTCCTATTTTTTGGGTAAACCTTGTAATTGATGAGCTGGGGCTACAAGCTTCCAAATTGTATACCCCTGTCATTACCTACCTTTAGTTAGAGCTCCCAAATTACTAGTTTGGACCACCAAAAACCTTGGCTAAGGTATAAAAGACAATTTTTGGAAGTTATTAGAAAGTTTTGGATAATGAAATACACAACGTGAGCTAACGACACTCACTTCTCTCCTTCTTGCACTTCCTACTCCCTCCCCGGTTGTCACATATTCCAGTTGCGTCTATTGCGTTGCAATTGCAGGCAAGAGTTCTACTCATTGACGTAAGCATTAGGGGAATTTTGAGGTCAATTTTGTGCCTTTTAGCGTGTAGAGAGAGAGTGGTCTCAACCAATGGTTGAAGAGCTTCCGTTACGGAACCTCTATTTTTGAAAACTCACAAAAAAAGCAAATATTCTATCTTTACCGCAACTTTGAGCCGGTAAATAGCAATGTAAACAAGTAAAAGTGCAAAGGCATTTAATAGCTGTCGCTTTTAGAAAGACGTACTTCTCATATTATGTTATTTTCATTTTGCACGTTGCCATCATAAAACAACGTTTGGATTATATCTCATGATCTTTTCCAGTTTTGAACCGTTTTTTGCACATTCTGCTTATTCTTCTCTTGAACTCAGATTAGACTTCTCTACTCATTTCTTTTTTCACCATGGAATCTTCATCACGATCAAAACGACCAAGAACTTCCATTGAAGCCATTATCACTTACAACACGACTGATCAAAATGGACAATGGATTCCAATAACTATACACAAAGGAACGTGGATACTGATGCAACAGAACAAGAGAATAAAGTCTTCCACCAAAAACTCTTTCTTGGCGGGATGGAAGCGTATTGTTAAAGATTTCAGCTTTGGCGACAACAAAAAATCAATCAAAGAGGCGCTGGTGCAGCATGTGTACATGCATAAAGATCTGCATATTGACTCAGAGAGTTCTGCTTTGCCATTACATAGACCAAACTGTAAGTATCTTAACTTAAATCCTTATTTGTAATGCATGTTGTATAAGGTTATTTGTTGTACAGATTTGTATCCTTCAAACATTATGGAATGGCAACTAGTAGAATGTGCTATAAATATTCTGGATGTGTGTCATGGATCAATTGGTGAAGAAATATACAAGGGAAGGACTAAGGGTTCACTGGCAGAGAATGGAATATTCTTCTTTGACCATTATTATGTTCCACCTAGAAGGACTGGAGAACTTGGATTCACAACCAAGCTAGACTTGAATGATTTCAAAAGTGGAGAATGGTCACTCCCTAGCTCAAATACAAGTGAGGGCTACAGGTGCAAACTGTTTTGTGAGATTCAAAAGTGTTTGAAAGCAAACATAGCAAGCAAACAGAGTAGAATTTCTATATTCATTCCCATTGTAGTTTCTGTAGACTTGTTCTCTAATGCTGAAGTCAAAAAATCTAGAACAATGTTTTCAATGAAGACTTTAGACTCAGCAAATGTACTTGAATTTGTGGATGAGGGTTGGAACACCAAAACAGTGAATGGAATCACTTGTTATGTGCAAGCTGGCTCAATTGCTTACAAATACATGATAGGGACACAAAACTTCATTATGTCATTTTATTACAGAAGATGGCACTATGTTGGTGGTCAGCTAACTCCACTTGATCAAGACATGGAGGACTTCATTGACAGCCCAATAGAAGACATTGATATATGGGTAAACAATGAGCATCTGTCAATTGTAAAGATAAGAGGCATGTGTATCTTACAAAAATTGAGATTGGACCTGCAAAATGATGAAATTGAACTGCCCACAACATTCTGCTTTCAAGTAACTATTATGCCTAAAAGTCTCTTGTTCTCTTATTGGTTCTTTATTTAACTTTGACTGTTTTTGTAGGTATCAAAAAGGAATGAAAACAGGCTACAGTGCAAGGACATCTTGGATGGCATTGTACATTTGGTGCCTTAAACATCCTTCAAGGCAATTTTGTAACACATGCCCTGCGAGGATCTTATTTTGTATCACATGACCTACAAGGATCTTATTTTGTATCACATGATTTAAAAGGATCTTTATTTTGTTATTGAAATGCAACTTTTTCAAACATCCAATGATTTGATTTTGTAACAGAGTCTTAAAACAAGTATTCAATTTCAAATATTTGCACTTACATACAAGGGTCCATACAAGGGCCAATTGGTTACAAGTGGGCTATAGAATAGACAATTGGATACAATAGAGAACTGAGAAGCTTGATACAAGTGGGCTACAATAAGCTAGAATAGTTTTTTGGCAGGAGTTTTCCTGTCCCTAGGGGACTTTCTTAATGGGGTTGGTGCTTTTGCAGGAGATTTTCTTTTTGAAGTGGGCTTGACTGGAGGGCTTGAAGGCTGCTTCCTCTTTCTCTTATCATCCATCTCTTCACTTGCCTTTTCCTGCTCACCACTCTCTTCTTCATCTTCCAGCTTTGCTTTCCCCTTCTCTTCAACATCATCATCTTCAAATACCTCTTGCAGTTCTCCATTTGCTTCAATCATATACTTGATAATCCTTGCTCTTGTCAACCATAGCACTCTCTGTTGATCTATACAAGGCAATAGAAAGCAAGTTTTAGGAACAATAAAATGAGAAAAAATACAGCTGGCAAATATGAAATATGCTATACTTCTATATCCTGATTGTCATTGCAGTATATGAAGTCCAAGAGGATCTTGGCATTTGTCAATACCCTCCATCCACATGAATGGCTTTCAGGCTGGATTGGAACCTGCAATTCATTACATGTATTTTTGGGAAAAAATCTTTGAGGATAATCCATTGAAGTGAACAAAGCATAAAGAATTCCAACCTTCACCACTACAAAATGGATGTCATTCAGCATCTATAAATCTTATAGTAGCACTATCCAAAATTCTTTATAAATGAGGTTCTGCTTTACTAAAAGTATGTGCTTATGGTTTACAAAATGTGTCTGCTGCTATACTTACAATTTTGCTTGACCATGTACTCCAGCAAGAGAATTGACAAAGTAGCATTTTATTTTCACAATATCAATTCCGATTAAACTCCAATGTGAGCTATAAAAACAAGCCTCAGCTAGCCTTCTAACGTGAATTAGCAAATTCTCTTCACAAGGTGTAGGTAGAAAACTTACCTCTCATGATAAAGAATCAAGAAAAATTCACAGATTTCCAAGTCCACATGAGTCAACCACTTTGTGAGCTCTCTAATGTTTGTCCCTGTCCTGAGAAATTGGGAGATAGCAGGGTCTAAAATCTCCACCTTTTGTTGAAGGTCTGGCTCATATGAATGCATCATTAACCTGGTAAAGAGTTCTTGTTATATAAAGAGTTCTTGCTATAAACAAAAATACAGAGGAAAACAAAAACAACCTGAGGCATGTGATAAGGAGTGGAGAATTCATCTCCTTGGTCCAGTCCTTGAGAATTTCCAAGGTCTCAGAGTCAAGTGAATTGTAATCCTCCCTAGGATCCTCCCCACTGAATAGAGTGACAACAAAACCAGTAGGATTGACACTCCTCAAGAGGGGCACTGGCTGAGGTTCCAACAGGTCAAGCTCCTTTCTCTCTGCAATTTCCTTGTCTTACTTGGCTCTCTTTTTCCTTTCCTTTTCCTCTTCTTCAGTAATATCAAAAACTCCTATTTCAGGATCCTTGGGCTTCCTCCATGGAGGAATGTTGAGAATATTGAATGCCTTTATATCATGCATAGGGACAGGCTCCAAAAATTTTGAAAACCTGTATGTCAGCCTCCTGAGAGTGATCATGTCTTTGTCCATCATAGTAACCCTATGGGCATGAGCTGCATAGATATAGGCATCTTGGAAAATCTCAATCATAAAGTCCTCAGAAGCCTCTTGGATACATGCCAATGCAGTACTAGTCCACCTCATGGAAATCTTATACTCCTCTGCAACTTGTCTGCACAGTCTCTAGAAGGGCAGTTTGGGAATTACAATATTGATGGCCTTTATGGCCTTCCTTATCTCTCTTAGACATTTGACCCCCTGCTTGAACTTTCTCTTTGTAAGGAGAGGCTTAAGCTGCACAGGCTTGGAAGCTTTCCTCTGATGTGTATCTTTCCTTTTGCTTCTTTTAGGGTCGGGTAGAGAAGAATCCTTCCTCTGAGATTTGGTCTTCTTTGTGCCAGCAGAGGTTGGTTTGCCAGGATCTTTAGAAGTGGATGGTTGGTTTGGTAAAGTACTAGCTAAAGCTTTGCTAGGCTTAGGAATCTCTTCTTCATCTTTGGATAGAGGCTCATCAACTTTCCTTGCAGTCTTCTTGGTCCTTGCCATCTTCAAAAGGAATAGGAATGATTGCTGCACAACAAACAACAAACATTAGTAACAAACAACAAACATTTTTTTCCTATTATGACACCCCGTGCAGGATAACCATAGCATTGGAAGTTTCCACCTTCCAAGTGGCTCGCGACCGAGTGACACCCCGTAGGCAAAATAGCAAAGCGAGGAAAAAGTTCACACATACAAAGATCGCGCACGGGGTGACGGGGTGACGATTGTTCTTCTTGGTCCTTGCCATCTTCAAAAGGAATAGGAATGATTGCTTCACAACAAACAACAAACATTAGTAACAAACAACAAAAAAAAATTTCCTATTATGACACCCCGTGCGGGATAACCATACCATTGGAAGTTTTCACCTTCCAAGCGGCTCGCGACCGAGTGACACCCCGTAGGCGAAATAGCAAAGCGAGGAAAAAGTTCACACATACAAAGATCGCGCACGGGGTGACGGGGTGACAATTGTTCCAAGTGCAGGTAAAATTGGGTTGTGAAAGCGCCGCAAGAATCAGATAATAGCGCAGCAAGAATCGGGAAAAATCGGGCAAGAATGTGCTCGATTTGAGTGCTTGTCGGGCTTGTATAGGGCGCTATGCGCAACTCCCTAGGCGCATACTAGCCGTTGGGCACAAACTTAGAGGCGGAAACCGCTTGGCACACCCCCGAGCGGCATTTTTGGCCATATAAACAACCTACCCAACCCACTTTTCTGCTCATTGTCCTTCACAAGGCTAGAAATAAAGCCTCCAAGCGACACCCCGTGCGCGAATTTTGAAGGTGTCGACCGCTTACCCAGTGACACGCCGTAAGAGAATTTATTGAGTGCCAACTCTCTCCTCACCCTCACAGCTCGCGTAGCAAGTGACAAAATTTGTTGTAATTCTTTCTTGCTTGCTTAGATTTACAACTTGCATACTTGTTTGTAAACCATTATTAGTTTTTTGCATTATTAAGGAAGGGTAGTTTATTGATATATTTTAGTCATAGAAGAAATATATTTCTTAATGTCATGTCTACTTCTTAATGTCTTGATGGACTTCTCTTTTCTCTTTCTCAGACATTTGTGGATTGTCATAATGGATACAGAGGATATGCAAGAGACCGCTGATGAGAGGTTGATGTCTTTTCTTTACAAAGTTAATGAACTTGCAAGATTTCAAAGTGTCAAAGAGATTTTTAATGATGCCTTTGAGCTTCAACTACTTGTGGATGGCTTCTCCACACAAATTAGTGAATTGATAGAGATATATACAGCATTGACCAGAGATCACAGGCTTGATAATCTTGTTCATTTTCTTGATATATGCAAAGCAGGTAGCTTGGCAAGGACAGGTATTGCAAAGAAGTGTTCAAGCCTTCATCCAGACTGGAAAAAGATCATAAAGCCTTTCAAATTTCATGGTAATATGCATTGCCAGTTGGTAGAGTATGACCTTGGACTTATCATTTTCTTCAGTGTACTCCCAACACTAGAGGGCAAACAGATTCCAAAGCAGATTTCTCAGGATGAGGAGGACCAGGAGGAAGAGGAGGAAGAGGAGAGGGAGATGGAGTTCCATGAAGAGGAAGAGAAACTACAAAGCATTGAGATGCTGGACATTGCAAAATTTAAAGCAGAAAATATCACTAAAGTGGAGAATGTTGACATTGAGGATGAATATGTTCATCCTTTGCATTGCACAACAACATTTTCCACATACAAAGTTAACAAAAAGGAATATGTTTTGCTGAATGACATTCAGCATCTTTTTGATCTAAGGGAAGTTTTGGCTGAGTGGGGATGTAATGACATAGGATTCATTGATTACTCTTCTTGCCCCTTAGCAGTCTTGGACACAGAGGCAGAAAATTTTATTGACAGCTCAAGTGTTGGAAAGCTTGTGCAGGACATTGTTCTGAGATATGAGCAACAGGGTGTACCTTTTGAAGAGGAGTTCAATGAGATCCAAAAAAGGCTTAAAATAGAGCATATGGGAGAGGAAAAGACGAAAGATTATGAAGTAAGGCCAACTAGATCCATTGATATATGGGAACCTTCCTTTTTTGAGGAGGATGAGTCTCCTAAGGTATGTTTATGACCATTTTGCTTTGTCTAATTAATGTGCCAAACAATTAACCAAGACATATTTTTGCAGATTGAAATACTGGACACAGACAAATTCCTTGGCAGGGGGAAGGGTTCCAGACCATTAAATTTAGGAAGGAACCAGATCTTGGGACACTTTATTGGGAAGCTCAACAAAGAGACTGTCATTATATTCCATAACAAGTTTACAAGAGAACCATTGCTGCCAATGCTTGCAATTAAAGCACTTGCAAAGGTTGTTGGTTCATATCAGCTTCCTCCAGGGTTAGAGAAGTTAATATTGGTGGAAAAGGAGGAAGCCATCAAAATTTTTGGATTCTTCCCTGGCCTTATTGGTTCTAGAGCTGGTTATTTTGCCACAATGGCATCCTATGTGCTTGCCCACATCGTATGGGACCTCATTTCTTGATGTACCTTCAAGACCATGATCTTTGATGGCATTGTGGAGAGCTTTCCACTGGTTATACTTCACATTGGATGAACCCTTCTTGGCATTTACCTTTCCTAGTTTGCCATGAAACCCTAGGAAAGCTCTGGCCTTCACACCACCAACAAAGACCTTTCTAGGCACATTGTTTCCATTTGAAGATCTCTTCAGGTCTGTTTCAATCTTAACCTTACCACTGTGAAGGCCAATTTCTGATAAAACCCTTTCAATACATTTCATTGCAGCATCTCTAGCTGCTTTTGGCTGTAACTTCCAGGCAAACCCCACATACAGATGTACAATTTTCTCCACAATTCTGCAAAGAGCATGCAGAGTGCATATGTGGACATTAGCAAGTGGAATATTTAAAAATGCTTTGAAGTTTGGATCTTGAGTATGCCTATTGGGTGCTTTGTTCCAATTTGTAGGATTACATTCTTTGCTGATGCCATACAATACAGACAAGGGCTCTTTGCCATAGCTCCTTTGGAGACATTGTACATACATTTAAGGGTTTTAAGGTCTCCTCCCATGTGCCATTCCATCCTTTAACTTCCAAACCCTTCAACTTCAAGCTCTTCCCCTAATTCTTGTGCATTAATGACTTCGGGTATTGTTGTTTGATGGAAAACCCAATCCAGAACATCAAAGTCTTCACTCTCTACTTCAAAAGCACCTAGCCACCAGACATTCTTCTCCGATTGCACTCTGAAGTACTTGGTATCCTTCGGTTTCAATGCTCTGTTCATTAAAGTTATGGAAATCCTCTCAATTTTTCTGTTCTTAACAATCTCGCATTCATCAAGCTTTATCACAAAACTGACAACACCATTTGCTTCTGTATGCTCCAGCTCATAGAATCTGATCATTTCCTTCTGAAGTGTCTTCAAGTCAAGGAAAATATTATTGAACTCGTCAAATTGAAGATCCCTCTTTTTACCATGATAGGTACCATGAATGTGGTGAGGCTCACCCAACATCTCCATTATCCTCTCATTGATCTTTTTCCTTGCCTGCTGCACAATTGGTGGCTTTGGAAGCAAAGAGGACCTGACTTTACATTGCTTTAACCTTCAGTTCACATTTGTGAACAGCTTGCTATAACCATCTCTGCTAATGCCTACCTTATCCATAGTATATTGCACATCCTCCTTGTCCAAGCAAGAGCTCTACAAAAATCCCTCAATGTACTGCTCCTTTGCCTTGTTAAACTTCTTCTCTGTGAAAATCTTTTTGGCAACCTTGGGAGGTAAAACATCACAATAATGTTTAGCTGCCATTTCCATGTTTGATGCAGAGTTTGGTTGTAGCAAAGTCCTAAATCAAAAGGTACAAAATTAACTGATTATTGATCTTGTCCAAATGGCACCAACAAAATAAACAAACAGTGATCAACTAAATTAAAGTTAACTGAATATTAATCATTTAATAAAGAACAGCTGCAATAGGGTCTTAATAACAACCTAACAAAAAGATGAACAACCTAACAAAGAAAAGTAACCTACGCATATTAACAAAGAAAAGTAACCTAAGCGTATTAACAAAGAATAGTAGCAACTTAACAATATAAAATAAGCATATATACCTTACTGCTCTGATTCTCCTGCTGCAACCTCCTCCACCACGTCTCAAGGCTTCAATGTTCTTTAACTTCTTTTCTCTTTGTCTGTTTCCTAACATTGTATTCTTTCTTCTAGCTTGTTTGAGCTGAGTTTGTAGCTTTTCGTTGCTCTCTTTACATTCCTCAAGCTGTTGTTTAAGAGTATTTATCATTTGTTTGGCCAAATGATCTTCTAACTTAAGAATATCTCTCTCTACCGCAAGACTCTGTGTATAACCCAGCAACCCTCTTTGACCATCACCCACAAATTTTATCAAAGATGAACAATTTGATAATGGGGGAGTGCTCTTTGTCATTGGGTCCACTGGATACAATCTTCCATCAGTCCAGAGATCAATGTGTTTTTTTTAATCTTGTCGCATTGCTTCAAATATGGACGAGGACACCTCTGCACATTTGTTTCTCTTGCGCACTGGACAATATTCTTCATTTAGCTCAATGTGTAGATGGTATAAGCTTCTCTTCTCCATGGAAGTCTATTAACAGTATTTGTCAGAGATAGTACTATAGAGAAAATCTCTACAGATACGAGGAAGAAGACGACACAGAAAAGGTTTGTTTCAGCGTTTGGAAATTTTGAATTTTGGGCCAGAACTAACGTTTTCATTAGTTTTGGAGGGAGTATTTTTTAGAATACTAAAGATCCTAGAAAGATTTGACAATG
Organism: Adiantum capillus-veneris; assembly: GCF_014529385.1. Lineage (NCBI taxonomy): Eukaryota > Viridiplantae > Streptophyta > Polypodiopsida > Polypodiales > Pteridaceae > Adiantum > Adiantum capillus-veneris. The sequence goes on from NC_140939.1 coordinate 35,871,486, forward strand.
ACATGTTTCGGCGGAGGTAAAAATGACGGAAACTCACCTTTTTACAAACATTTCACTATTTTTTAAATAAAGTATATATTCTCTCTCTACATATTCTTACAGGGCACAAAAGTGACCTCAAAATTCCCCTAATGCATTTTACAGTATTTTGTATCTTTTGGTGTCGCCGACTCGCCGCCTAATTTCATCATAATAGGAATTTACACTTCAAAATAAAAAACTAAGCATAGGCGGGGTATTGGGGCATCACTGCTAAGCATTTAGGTGCATTCTTGGTTGAAAACGCCTAGGTAAAAATCCACTGTTGTTAATAATCGCGATTTTGGCACTTGACCTAAAGTGAGATTTGAGACCATAAACATGTCTGCTTTAGTCTTATAAAAAGGTCCTAGAAGTTCCGTTATGTTTGGATGTCATTTGATGCTGCAACGGATGTGATTTGTTTGTCGATGAGCGGTTGGCTTTTGGTGATTTTAGTCACTTCAGTGTATCTTGAGTTAGATGCGAGTTGTTTGTTGTTTTCCTAGAGATTCACAAAATCTTGTAGCCTCTATGCACTAATCGAGTCAGCTTCATCCTATGGATTGACAATTTAATCGTGGTTCTCGCTAAATCTGCAATAAGATAGTTGTGAGGTTAGACACCCATCCCACACATCACTAGCACGTCCAACATTCTACGTAACAGGTGGTGATAGGCAAAATCCTCAAGCCTTACTTTGCACTATTCAATCTCATTCATTGGATATCTACTAGCATCTTAGACTCATTGAATATCACTTGTGAACTGCATATAGACTTCTAGATTTTGGGTTCTAGATACAATATCCCATCTCTCCGTCCAGGTCATATCCCAATGAAGGTGCTCTTATGTGATTGGGATCTAGCTTCTGTCTAAGCTCTTTTGGCCCATGCGAGAATGCCTCACACCCAAATACACGTAATTGATCGTGTATATAATGCACGGCAGAAAAAACCTCCTAAAGAGGGAAAAAAATGCCCCGGCGGTCCTACTGTGTTCACATACAATTGTTGGAATTAGGGTTGCAGGGAAACACAAACAGCTTAGAGAAGATGAAGGAAGCTCAAGGCACACAATAGAGAGTGTACTACTTAGTGTGCAATGGAAAGATAGATAGCCCTAGAGTGATAGGCGCATAAACAATGCACGGGGGAAAAAACCTCCTAAAGAGGGAAAAAATGCCTCGCCAGTCCTAGTGTGTTTACACACATCACTACCACATGTATATGGTCAAAAATCCCCCATGGGAGTGATGTAGTGAATAAGGGCTGGCACAAAGAGTAAATGGAAGTGCCATGCCCTAAGGACAGGATCAATCCACAAAGAGGAGCAAGCCCAAAGATTTGCTGAAAGCTTCAAACTTCTCACGAGACAATGCCTTTGTGAAAAAGTATGCAAGGCTGTCTTGTGTTGGCACATAAGCCAAGATGATATCTCCTGCTGAGAGCCTCTACCTACCATAGTGGTAATGCATTTCAATGTGCTTTGTGTGAGCATGAAAAATTGGGTTCCTTGCAACTGCCAATGCGCTCTCACTATCAGTGTAGATGATGTTGGCAATGTATTGTCCAACACCCAAATCATCCATAAGGCGTCAGTGCCATACACACTCAATTGTAGCTGTGAAGACTGCCCTGCACTCAGTCTCACAACTTGAAGTGGCCACAATAGGTTGCTTCTTGCTTAACCATGAAATACCTAAACTACCAAGCATGAAATAGAAACCACTTGTGGACACTCGCATGTCATAAAAAACAGCCCAATTAAGTCCAAAAAAGCATGTAAATCTGGCAGCAATGATCCCCCCTTGGGATAAAACAAGCAAAGATGCAAAGTGCCACTCAAGTAGAAAAAAATCCTCTTGACTTCCTGCCAATGCTTAGACCCTGGGCTATGCATAAATCTGCTAATCTGTGGGACTGCAAACTAGATATTCAGCCTCGTGTTGCATACATAAATGAGGTAGCCAACTACTGTTTGGTAAAGAGTGACATCAGCAGGATCACCAACATCATGTATACTCAACTTCAAACTTATTTCCATGGGAGTGGCAATAGGTTTGCAACCCTCAAGTCCAAACTTACATAGCAATGTTTCTATGTAACTTTTTTGACACAAGGGAATACAATCATTACACTACTTAAAATGTATTCCCAAGTAATGATGCAACAACACCAAATCTTTCATCTTGAAATTAGCATTCAAGTCAGCCTTAAAGTCAGCAAAATCTGAATCTAAACTTGAAATCCTTTTAGGCTTCTCATGCTAAAATGGGTCGGCGGATTGTACATTCCTCTTTTGGGGAATTGGGCCCTCCCTTGAAACTCATTTCTTTGCACAATGACTCTTTTCTTTGAGGAAATATCCCCTTGGAATCCTTCTTAATTTATCTTGGTTAGACATGCATACACCAATTCATCACACACATAGCACAAAGATAACTACTTGGCTTCACAAAGATAACTACAAGACTTCAAGAATTGTATATGAACACCATATTAGAGAGTTTGAGACTTTAGAGCCAAGCTGGGAGTCACCAATGTCTTGAAGATTTTTCCATATGGACAAATCTCAATTTTCATTTTTTAGCAGTCTTTCACAAGGTAAAGGCACATGATCTGATTTTTATAAGGATATATTGTCACGATTTGTACCAACTTCTGTTCGTTTTCACTAGAGACAAAAGAGAGGTTTATTGGGAGACCTTGGTCTTCAAAGTCAATTTGAAATTTGACCTTCATGTCTGCATAGATAGCAACAAGCACTAAGAGCAACTCATCTTCTCTATGTCCTAGTGTCTTTGCAATGTCATCAAGGAACAAAAAGTGATGACCATTCACCACCACTACATGCAAAGTGAGAATTTGGAGGTCAGGAACTTCCGATCCAATCTTCCTCCCTAATGTAGCTGTGATCTTACAAGAGGACGAGTGCCATAGATGCTTCAGCCTGCTCATCAACCTCTTTGATAAATTCATTTGATTCCTCCACAATGATCACATGCAGTTTTTGATTGGCCTTTTTCTTTGATTTTCCTTCTCCATGCCCTCAATCATAAGCAAGACCAATACCATGTCCCAAGGGATGAGTTGGGTTCCTACGCACCCCATTCCCAAGTCTATGAGGTCATACTCATCCTCTGTCCGGTAGTCCCACTCAGTAAGACCTTTAATAAACCTCAACAAGCGATACAAATATTTTTGTCGGCCGCATAGAGGTGTTTGAGAAAATCCACTGGCAACCATGCCATGTCGAATCCCTCAAAGACTATTGCATATTCTTCCATGTGCTTTGTCATGTAGCAAGAAAGCTTTGGAATCCCTCTATATGAAGGTTAGCACTGGCATGCATGTCAGTCGTCCCCTCAAACACACTGACTAGTTCATGTGTACGATCTGCAAGTCCTATGTTTTCTAGTTGTGTGAGAAGTGCATCAGAAGATGTTGCCATGGGTTTGTTTGTGAAGAAGATGGGAAGAGATCACTTGAAAGCTAGAGTTTTGTGAATGTGAGAAATGAAGTTTAAATCCTAGAAAATCACTTTTATACTCAATGTCACTTTTTAAAAGCACTTAAAATCAATGTCAAACTAACTTAAAACTATAATTATAAACAAAACCACATGACAAGACATTGAAAGACGATAACATTGAAAGTATTCACACTCCAAATTAAAAAACTTGCACATTTTAACCCAAATCTGGAACAAGTTAAGAATGAAAAAGAGATTCAAAACACTATATGTATTAATGGGAGCAAAATCTCTTCATTTACAAGATTTTACATTAATACATTGCGGTAAACCAATGTTTGCACACAAAAATATCTTTTTTGAAATGAACAACCTTTTCATTGATTACAAACACATATTGATTGGGAAAGGTGTATCCAAGATTAAGATACTCGCAAAGGTGACTGAGATTCTAGTCGCTATTCACCAAGATGTCATGCACTGCATCATTGTGGAACCATATTTGCAAATCAATTTATTCTCTAGAAGCAGCATCAGAGTCTAGTGTCTCCCATTCTCCCTTCATTAGCTTCCATCTTTTGTAGGGAACGACCATTGACAAGCTTTGTTTTTCAATATGGTATCTGCACACCACATTCTCAGCAACTACAAAGCACTTGATTGTATCTGGTTGACCACCTTAGTCTCCCATTCAAATGCAAGGAAGCCATTGATCGCACTTTTCCCTTTGCAAGTCCACATTTTTGGTGTTCTGTGAACACTCTGCAATTGAAAGATAAACACAAACACATGAAGGGACATAAACCAAGGTAGGTAAGCTTTGTGGGAACCATAGGTGCACTTCATTGTGCTAAATGCACATTCACCTTGATTCTCCATTTGGTTGATGTGATCAAGGAACTATGTGGCTTAGGCCATTCCAGACTCTACAAGGTTGGTGGATGAATTGGAGAAATATTACCATACCCAGTTTTCCTAGGTGTTACATAAGTATGGTTATAAAAAAAAATGTCCGGTGAGACAAGCTCTATGGATGGACAACCAGCATAGAGCATCTTGCCAAGGTCAACGTGGATGGCCTCAAAAGTTTTTGTGAAGGACTCTATTTGCTCCCACTCTACAAAATTAGATGGGGAAAAAATCTGCAAACATGAACAAGAAATGAGAAACTTATAGACATCAAAGCAATATATACGACGGAAATACAAAACAAAAAATCTAAAAACTTGAGGGAGGGAGTGAAATTACACTTTGAAGGACACCTCGATGCAGCCACTACTGTCTCTAGCTTTAGTTGTGAAGCAACATACACATGCTGCACCTTTGCAAGCTGCTTGCCATCATGGGTTTTCTTGAACTCCATGATCCTTCCCTTCCAATGGTGTGCTCAAGAATCCATGTGTCTCCTTGAGACCTTGTGTGAACCTTTTGAGTTGGGATGCATTGTCACCCATATCAATCATTTGAACAACCTTCTTTAGCGACCATAGCCAATGCTAAAAGATTGGAGTCTGGTAAGAGACGTCCCATTCGCCCCAAGAAATGTAAAGAAACGTTGCGTTGGATTCCTAAAAAACTATTGGAAGCCCAAGGCTACTATAAAGGAAATGACCAAATTTGAGTGCCAAAACGTAAATTGTGCTCTTACTTGTCACCGGGCCCATGTGAGCTCAATCTTGTGGCTCCAAAACAAATTGAATATTGCGGAAAGGAAAAAATCATGGAATGCTACACACCTGCTCCAGAGCTAGTTTGGGTACCGAAGAAAGAACGATTTGTTCAACCTAGCTCAGAAACAGGGAAATCAAATGAAGCTTCTTGCTCGTCATGTAGTTCCTATACGAAAATAGAAGCTTCGACACAACCTCCACCTACCATTGTATATCCATACAAGCAAGAAAGAGTTTGCACCTCCCGTTGTAAGTTCACCACCTACAACAATGTTGCAAATAAAATCATGGGAGAGTACCTTACCACCCTTGCAACTAGATGAAATGCATGTCGAAAATTATTGGTTAAAGCCTTCACCCATAACCACTTGGTTTCAAAAGGTGACGACATCATTCCAAAAGGTATGATCTACCCAAGGAAGGGGGAGTGTTTGCTGACATCCATCATTCGCTTGCTTCCCTCTCAACCTTCCTCCCTGACCTCTCAATCTCCAATCTTAGGAAATGTATATATAAAGCCTTATACTCACAAAAACAAGATAAAAAAATTAAAGAGCAAGAGCCATAACACAAAATCATAAAAACACATTTATGCACAAGAACACAACCCTTGTAATATTTGCACTCTAACCATCATCTATTTGCGTGTACAGATTTGGCTAGTATGCTAGAGTCATCCACTCTTGCCTTGGGTGAGAGGTGCCCTCGTTACTTTTCACAAATGTTTCACATGGTCTTTTCGGTGTTTTCCTGTGAATGGGATTTGGTAGGTATGCTAGCATGTGAGAGGAATTTCGAGAGGTTAGAATGGTTGATATGTCTCTTGACCACGACTGATCCATACTTAGTAGAGAGTGTATCTCCCATTGCACAAGCCTATCCTTTTGACCAAGATGACTATAGGCGTCTAGTGCCTTCTTAGTAAACATTGGTGCCTCTGATGATAAATAAGATTTACATGATTATACGGATGGCACATATGGTCTCACGGATGATGACTTTTTTTTTCTTGATGACGAGGATAGGGGTTTAGCCTTAGGGTTTCTCCCTAATATCTACAATATCCTATTCCCTTGACTCTCTAGGGGAAGTGCAAATAATTAGGTTAGGGTTCCTTATGTTTTTTAATTGTGTTCAATAAGTGTTGGTACCTTTTCCCACTGATGTGCCTCCTAGAGGTATTCTTTGTGTTTCCTAGTGTGTACACGAACGTGTTTTTGTTGTTAGGAGTTGGACCTTCATGGAATCTTTCTCTCATTCACACTTCAAATCAGCGCGACCATCAACACAAACAGGTGTTTCTTGTCCATAAGCATTGTCCCTTATCTTTTTGCATCCATGTTTGTCTGCTTTAATTGTTATTGGTAGTATAATATTCAACGCATTTTCTTAGTATCAAACATTAAATTCAATGTTTTTTTTGTCATAATCGCTTGTCTAGGTTTAAAAATCAAGGAGTCCGACTAAGCTAGTTTGACCAAGCTAAGCGTTATAGATCTTCACTACCATGGGGAATGCCTTCCTAATAATCAATGGTTACTTAGGTTCTTAATCCGATTTAGGAAGCATTGTGTGAAATGTACTAGGGCTTTCTAGTGGAACTACAAGAGGTACTTCACATTACCGACGCTCACGGTGCGACGATCAAAAGTGAAAACCCACGGCATCGCTATGGTCGTCGCTACGGGCATCGCTAGTTTACTTATAACTTAGAGACGCCCATAGCGATGCCGACAGGGGTAAAAAATAAACCGAGAGCGCCCGAAAACTTAGATCTCAGATCTGAGTTTTTGACGCTCAAGCAAGCAAAGGTAACCCGTGCTCTCCCTCTCTCTCTCTCTTTCTTCTCTACACACACACATACACGAGGAGAGGAAGGAGAGCCAGGTATGCTCCTTTCCTCTCCTCTCTCTCATGTTACCTTCCCCTCTCTCTGTCTCTCTCTCTCCCTCTCTCTCTCTCTCTCTCTCTCTCACACACACACACACACACATACATCGTGTTTTTGAGAGAGAGAGAAAGAGAGAGAGAGAGAGAGAGAGAGAGAGAGAGAGAGAGAGAGAGAGAGAAAGAGAACATGCATAAACAAAACACACACACACACACACACATGCATAAACAAAGCATGCATACACACACACATTGAGAGAGAGAGAGAGAGAGAGAGAGAGAGAGAGAGAGAGAAATGAGAGAAGACGAAGAAGAAGAGAGTTTTAATGTCGTAGGAAACTATCCCAAGAGACCTTAAAGATGTAGTCCACGAGGAGTTGAACTCAAGACCTGTTATTCAAGAGGGAAATGGCATAACCAATCTACCACACTTGGGTGATAGAAAGGTTATACCATTTTCCTCTTTTTATTGGCACACACACACACCCCCACACACACACACCCGAGAAGAAGAGAGTTTTCACGTTGTAGAAAAATATGACTTAAAGATCTCGCCGGCGAGGAGTTGAACTCAAGACCTATTATTCAAGAGGGAAATGGAATAACCAATCTACCACACTTGGGTGATAGAAACGTTATACCATTTTCCTCTTTTTATTAGCATACACACACACACACACACCCGAGAAGAAGAAGGTTTTAACGTCGTAGGAAACTATCCGAAGAGACCTTAAAGATCTAGCCAACGAGGAGTTTAACTCAAGACCTGTTATTCAAGAGGGAAATGGCATAACCAATCTACCACACTTGGGTGATAGAAAGGTTATACCATTTTCCTCTTTTTATTGGCACACCCACACACACACACACACCTGAGAAGAAGAGAGTTTTAACGTCATAGGAAACTATCCCAAGAGACCTTAAAGATCTAGCCGGTGAGGAGTTGAATTGAAGACCTTAAAGATCTAGCCGGCGAGGAGATTACATTTAAATTTATGTTTATGTTGAGTTTAAGATTAGGTTAGATTTAGATTTATGTTAGATTAGATTTAGGTTTATTTTGAGTTATATTTAGATTAGATTAGATTTAGGTTTATTTACGTTAGATTTAGATTAGATTAGATTTAGGTTTATTTACGTTAGATTTAGATTTACGTTAGATTACTAAATTTAGGTTTATTTTGAGTTTAAGATTAAATTAGATCTAGATTTATGTTCGATGGACCATGCGGACCAGCAATTCCGCCTGCATGTTCGCCTACTGCACACAGAGAGAGAGAGAGAGAGAGAGAGAGAGAGAGAGAGAGAGAGAGAGAGAGAACGAGAGCCAGAGCGCGCGCACGAGAGCAAACGAAGAATTTGAAATTTAAAATCGTGTTATGAAGTGAGGCCCATTCACATCTACGTAGCTAGTAGCCCCACTGGTATGTCTTTTACCCTTCAATGGAGCGAATCACCACATGTTTAATTAGGTTAGATTTCAGATTAGATTTTGGATTGAGTTTTTACAATAGAGTCTACCTTCGAGATTACGGTAAAAAAATTAGAGTTGGATGAACAGTGATTCCTCTGTTCCTCTCTACGGATGCGACCTTAAGCTGGAAAGCTTTCAACGGCATGATACTCAGATAGGAGGCCAGCATGTAATGTGTTAAGTAATCCCTCGAACAAAGATCTACTGTGAAAAGATGTAAAGATGCTATAAAATTCTACAGCTAGAGAAGGAGTAGAGAAGAGGCAAACGGGTTTTCTCCACTACATGCACTATCATGTAGATGTGGGTGTGTAGATTTCTTGTACCCACAAATATAGGCATTGACCAATAAAGACAAGATTATAACCTGGTGGTTCTGATCTCCGTGCACCTCTAGACCAAGGTGTGTGGGGATTGGATATGACTAGAGAATGTGAGGTAGTTTACAGTGTGAACAAAGAGAGAGAGAGAGAGAGAGAGAGAGAGAGAGAGAGAGAAAAGACGGAGAATGCCAATAGAAGATTAAATTTGTAGTCAAGGTTATAAGGTTTTTCCCCTCATTATGAGTAGTGACGAGGATATGGGGCCGTCCAACCGAAATACCTATCTCTCAACGAGGATCTTATGTCCTTGTAATCAATGCAAGCATGCTGTGTGACGGACAAGACGCATTTCTTTGCAGCACGTTCGTGAATTTGGCCAGTTCGATCCATCTATAATAGATTGAGTTGTTGCCAATTATAACTCCTCGGACTCTGACGCTGGCCACCCAATAGACCTGTTCGCAGGTGCTTTGGTCAAGCAGCATATGTGAGGCCAAAAGATGTAGCCTCTGACAGCTTGGGGGATGATCATGTAGACCACATTCCCAACGAGGCAATGTTTGAGCCCGAGATCGATGAAATGATTGAGACGATAATGGATTTAGAAAGGCTTATCTATGATGATATGAAAAGTGAAGCCGATACACCATTATATGATAGAGCACATGTGTCTAGATTGAAGGCGCTCCTGATTCTTCTCAACATGCACAAAAATTTTGGATGGAGTGACACTAGTGTCACAGCGCTTTTCAGGTGATCTATTACAATGTGTTTCCTTTGATAAAAAACTCTAGATGTATAATGATCTGATAGATTTTTACACAATTGTACATTATATTTTTTTGTTGTATAGATTGCTCAAAGAGCACATACTGCCAGCTGATAATGTGATGCCAGATTCTAGAGAGGAATCAAGAAAGATCTTGTGAAACTTGCGGATGGATTACAATTCAATCCATGCTTGTCCTAACGACTGCATTCTTTTCAGAGGAATACATATACATGGAGAAGTGTCTGAAATGTGATTCTGAGAGATATCGAGTAGATCTCCACGGAAAAAAATTTTCACAAAAGGTTTTGTGACCTTATCCTTTGCTTCCTCGCATCAAGCATTTCTTCGAATGTAAATCCATGGCCGCCCTAGCATAATGGCATGAGAAGAATAAATCTTCAAATGGTGTGCTACGGATTCCTGCAGATTGCGCAGCCTAAAAACATAAAGATGAAACATGGTTGGATTTTACCAGGAAAGCTCAAAATTTTCACCTAGGCCTGGCTATGGATGGCGTAAATCCATTTGGTCAAAGATCAACATCTTACATTGTATGGCCCATTGTCATCGTCAACTACAACATTCCCCCGTGGTTGACTACGAAGAAGGGGCACCTATGGCTAGCACCTATGGCTAAGCTAGATTGTGTCGGGGTGATATAAAGTGAAGAATATGGATGTGTATCTTCGTCCACTATTGGAAGAGCTACAACAATTGTGGATTGGCATAGAAGTGGTGGATATGAGCCGACACACAGGTCGACGGAATGCTTTGATCAGAGGCATTCTAATGTGGACCATGTATGACTATCCTGGACTAACAGAATGCTTAGGTGATTTACACTTAAACTCAAACACTGTAAATCTTGGGTTTTCTCAAGCTTATCTATTATTATGTGTATACATGCAGGGCTTCAAACAAGCGGATATAGAGCATGTGTCACATGTGGACCTAGACTGAATGCACGTCAGGCACCCTCATTGAAGAAGCAAATCTATGAAGGTCATCAAGCGTATCCTCCAGAGAATCATGTGTTACGTGATGGATTTTTGGAAAGAGAGGCAGTGAGGATGTCTGCACAAGCATGGTTAGAGCAGAAGGAGATGTGTGATGACCGTTTGTCCCCAAGGATGAAGAGACTCTCTCTATGGTACGAGCTACCATATTGGGCCCGACTCATGATCAATCACTTGCTCGATCCAATGCACATATTCAAGAATGAGGGTAATCTCCCATGGGACCATCTGACCGGCAAGAAAGATGCTTTGGGAGCCAGGGTTGACCTTAGAAATGTGGATCGTATGGAGCAATATTGGCCGCAGATAGCATCCGATGGATCGATAAAACTCCCTAAAGCACCATGGTTTTTTACAGGAGCCCAAGAACTCAAAGTAAAAGAGACCATTCGATCTTTGCAGACCCTCAGTGGCGTAATGCACTCACTCTGAACGCGTTTTATAAAGAAGGAAAGCTTACGGGTTTGATGTCACACGACTGGCATAAAATGTGTAAGGTATGTTCATAGTGGAATATATCATAGTGGGAATTGTGTAACAAATTCGTGTGTGGACTTTAATGTCATTGTTGCACGTGTTTTGCAGTTTATTTTACCGGTGGCCATTGAGGGATGTTTGTCTCTTGACGTCCGTATCACAATCTACAAACTTGAGAAGTTGGTGTGATGGATCTCAGAAAAGGAGATCAACGTAGACTCCATACCATTCGCCAAACTAAACGCTTCATGAGCTTAAGATGGTTGCACAACCAATTGAAAAGCGCACAAGAGTGCGGTGAAGAAGTGACTGAGGAGGAGTGGGATACTCTCGGGGTTGCGCGACCAAGGTAAGTTTGCAATGTACGACTAGTGATATTCTAGATGTTTGAACGGCCACTCATAATCTTTGTTGGTTGTAGTATAAGTCATACACAGCAGCATGGTGTAAAGATCGACATTTTAGGGTGCAACGGATCGACAAAAAGTGTTTTACTCAAGATTGTGGAATCATGGCAAAATTTAAACAGTCTAGTCGAGGACGGTCCTCTGAAGCAGATCTTGTGGTGGCGGAACTCACTTACTTCGGCATGCTACAAGAGATTTTGAGGATCGATTACAAAGGATTTCTTGTCGACTTGTTCGACGTGCAATGGTTCAAGATAATCATAGAGGGATTGACCTAAGAGACACTTTTCATTAGGAAAAATATGAACCCTCTAGGGGCCCTTTGGGATTAAGGTTAATTAGAGGCCATCCAATGCGAAGAGGGTGCATGGTGGACACACTCTAGGGGCCCTTTGGGATTAAGGTTAATTACAGGCCAGCCAATGAGAAGAGGGTGGTGGACACACTCTATGCCCTCAAAAATGTAGAGGGACCAAGTAGTCTTACACTTCTTAAATGGGCTCTTACCTAGTGAGAAGGTGAGGGGGGGCATATGGATCTCCAACTTCCCTCCTTTTTGATCCGGTTTTGAAAAAATCCCAAAAATTTGAAATTTTTCAAAATTTTCAAAACTCAAATTTCATCTTCTGAAAACCTCCCTAAAACTATTTTATGGTCAAAAATGCTTTTTTGATCTCAAAAAGTCAAAACGTGCACCCAAAAACCCTAAAATTCAAATTTTTAAAAAAACTTTTGAAAAATCTTTTTTTGCTATCCAGAGCTCCCCCAAAAGTAGTTATTAGGCAAAAAGTGATTTTCTCTCTCTAGAACCCCTTTCCAACCCCTCCTTGGTTGCAACCATCACACTCATCCTCTACTCCAAGACACACTCTCTCTCTACACCATCTCCATTGCTACAGCAAGGAAGCTCCTCTCTCCTCCCCTACCACCTTCCATTGCCACACCAAGCAAGGGTTATCCACCTTCTCCTCCCATTGCCACAAGGGTTAACCACCTTCTCATATCACTTTATCCCACCTACATTGTAGCAACAAGAAAGGTCCTTCTAGCTCCTCCTCCTAGTTTTCTTTGTTCAACCATGGCCAACTCTACTACGCAAAGGCGGCCAAAGGATGAGGTCACAGGAGTTGCATGCCACAACACTAGAGGTGTAGATGATGAGTGGGTGCCACAAGAGTTCACCAAAGGTGCTTGGGTATACATGCAACCATCTGCTATTGGCCCTCATCGTGTGCGGAATCGTGCAAACTTGGAGCTTCATTGGAAAGGAAAGCTCCTTGGCTTCAAGAACCGCAAAGACAAGGGGACCGTAGCGAGTGCAACATGTTTTCTCAATGTCAACCATGCACTTGCAACGTACAACCACCTCGATTTCCAACACATTGTAAGTACATGTTTTGAGAATACAAATCTAGGTGTGAAATCACAGTGTAATGTTATTATGGATTCATACTTAATATTTGTCATGCCTTTATAGTCATATTTCCATCCACGTTGGTGGAGGAGCAGCCACTACATAGTCTCTCCGGCACATTCAATGCTATACATGCGGATATTGGAGCAATAATGTTCCCACATCTTTGCCCAACCAAACTGGTTCAAAGAAGGATTTTCTTCTATTCTCACTCCTATATTGTCCCTACTTCTACACAAGCGTTTGGAACGCTTGAACCCATCAAAGTAACTTCCTTATTAAGTATGGAGTGGCCGGTCCCAGATTTGCAGTCGGTGGCATCTTTTAAGCAAAAGATGATAATGGATGTCCAAAAACTCTTTGAAATACTCTAAAGCTTCTAGGTCTGTGGGCTTGAGTTGGTGTTTGCCTATTCATTGTTTTGTGCACATTTTTAAAGAGTTTGGATTTGTGGAGACTACCACAATGCTTGTATGTAAAGATGGGCATTACGAGGAATTAGGAAGGCTTTTAGAAGAGGACTGGGGTTTTGTGGAGGGCATGCACAACGGGGACCGGTACCGTTGTAAGGTTGGAGCTTCAGGTATTGGAATGCGCTATTTGAAATCCCGCACCTCATTGTACATACGATTTCACTATGATCGTTGGATGTGCAAGCTTGGAGTGTGGACTCCCTTACAGAGTGTAGACGGTGCTATTGCAAGCTTTGACATTGCAGTGAAGATTCCCAATGATGCTTTGGAGGCAGTCCAAGTGAACAAGCATTGGACTCTCAGTAATGTTCGAGAACATTTGGTTATTATGGGTTTTGAGGCCCTTCAACAAGCACAATTTCGTTTACAAGGTCACAAGGTGAGAATCCTTCCACCAAATTTTCAATACATCATGGTTTGTCGATCATTGGATGCTTATCGTAATGAATGTCCGCAGATTGGGAAGAGAATGGAAGACAACTTGAAGGTCGAGGAGGACTGGGGGATAGATGGAACTATGCTACCGATCTTATAACTTTGTAACTCTTGCAATTTTCATATTGATCCCCGCTGTAATCAACATGATTTGCTTCGGCAAATCATGCCTTTGAATATAATTTTTTGCATTGGGATGAGAAATCATTTTTTGGTGAAAGTGCCTTTTTTTTTAATGTCTTAAAAAAAGGGTCCATTATAAAAGGGGGGCCACCTAACTCATTCACTATTTTCACTTTTGTAACTCTTGAGCTCCTCCGCTCTCTATCTACACCCCAGGCTAGACATGGATGCTGCCACAGCCTCTGCATCTGCACCCACATCCACCCCTTTGTCACGCTTTATCCTCTTCCTCGAGGACACCAAATACAAAGGGAAGTTGGACCTCCACACCTTTTTTACTCGTCTCCCTGACCTTGATGCCACAGTTGCCCTTCACATGGATCCATTTGAGGAGATTTTTGCGTTCATGGAGGAGCATATCATAAAATATTCTGTATCTATCCCCCCACATGCAGGGATCTGGGTACCTTGCAATCTTTTGCGCTATATACACAAAGGTGATCGCCCATTCTCTTGTTGGAGCTATATATGGCTCACTCTACTCAACTTGGTCTCACCTATATATTTGTATCTTGTCCTCAATTTGAATCAGTCTTTGGGAGCGTATATGGTGTGTCTCTTGTCTCGTCTCTCTCTCTCTTTCTCTCTACATCTCAACATGGTATCAGAGCAGTAACGATCATGCGCCGATTCAATTCATGGTGACAAAACAGTATGTGTATGCGATTTGCATGTAAGATTCAAAAAATTGCTACAAATTTTATTTTTGAGCATTGATTCTTGTTAATTGTGGTTGTTTTGTGTTAAGAAGAATATGATTAGTGTTTTGTGTGACGTTTATTACTAATCAATCTAATGGTTGATTACGTTTTCTTGTTGATGACACCCTGAACTTCATCTCAATTTTTCTTGCTGTTCTGCTCAAAATTTGGAGAAACGGAAAAAGCGCAATGGAGCATAGCGCAATGGCACTTTTCATCCAAAACTTGTTCGTCTCCTCGAGCTCTTGGATTTGAGTTCTAGGTTTGCGTCAATCAGAGTTCGCAGCAAAAAGTTATGATGTTTTTACTGCAATTGAGCTTGACGCAGCTTTCTTCGTCCTACTTCTTCGTGAAGCGTCCGCGATCGTTTTTCTTATTTTGGCGTTAACTTTTTCGAGAAGATTTAGCTTTTTGCTATTCATATTGTGGCCGTCAATCTTGCGTCTCACGCCACTCTATTTTGAGGACTCTTTTATTATTAACGTCTCCTTTACCCTGCCCTTTTTGGGTGACGTCTCTCACATCTTTGGAAGTTCCTTGAGCATCCTTCTTACGTTTATCATTGACAGAACGCAGTCCTCATATCTCTCTCATTCTCAATTGCGGCCTTCACCATATATGGTGTGCAAATTCTGCGATCTTATCTTATACGTCTTCTCGCAACAAGATATGGCTATGAATATTCTCGTCA
Organism: Adiantum capillus-veneris; assembly: GCF_014529385.1. Lineage (NCBI taxonomy): Eukaryota > Viridiplantae > Streptophyta > Polypodiopsida > Polypodiales > Pteridaceae > Adiantum > Adiantum capillus-veneris. The sequence goes on from NC_140939.1 coordinate 35,886,904, forward strand.
ACGGCTTTCCTTCTGGCCAGCGTTCTGTTCCTTCTTTCCAAGGTCAAGGTTTTCCAGGCTGGAAAGCAAAGATGTTGTTAATTCTTGAAGGCGATGAACTCTCCGATGTTGTTCTTGGAAATCGTGTTTGTCCGCCTCAGCTTGTTGATACGGATAATGATAACGTGCTTATCACTGAAGGAACTATATTTGAAGATTGGAATGTTGCCTATACGGATTGGCAACGACGTGATAAAGCAGCTCGTCGGTATATTCTTTCTGCTCTTATTGATTCCCTTTTGCTTGATATCTACGAACTGCCTACTTCCCACGACGTATGGAAGTACCTTATTGCAAACTTTCAGAAGAAATCTGTCACAGAAATACCTTATTTGAGAGGGTTGCTTAACAAGTTACAATATGAAGTTGGTACTGCCATGACGGGATATTGAATCTTTCAAATCTATTATTAATCAACTTGCTACTGCCGGTGATCCTGTTCCACAAAAGCAACTGATTACACTTCTCCTTGATACGGTGAAGGACTCTTCTTATGATAACATTGTTACTATTCTCTCTAATAAAGATGGTCTTGATTTCGACCAAGCCTGCATGTCTTTAATTGAATACTCTCAACGTCAAGAACGTCGTAATGCTAGTCATGATACAGCTATGATTTCACACGAGGAGACTGAGTCACAACAGATGGAACGGGCTTTTTATGCTCGAAGGCGTCCATTTCAACGAGAAAACCGCAGAGGTGGCCGTCGCGGTAATATTTTCTCTCGTCTCAAATTTCCTAATAAGCAATGTTCTTACTGCAGCAGAAATGGCCATACTGAAGATGATTGTTGGGCACGTCAATATGATGAAGAACACAATATTACCACAAAACAACCACGTTTATCTAGAGACTCTTCTTCTTCTTCTTGTGAATATTGTGGACGATCTGATCATCCCACTCATATGTGCTATAAGCGTCGATTCGACACAGATCGGAATAGAGCATATGCTACTGAACATCGAAACAACATTGTACCAGAAACAAGCTGCGTCCTATGTTCAGTTGCTCCAGACAGAATACTTCATGTACGCGATGGATCACTTTTTATTGTCGATTCTGGTGCTACAGGAAATATGACATATCAGTCTAAGTGGCTCCATAACTATCATCCACTGCCAGTTCAACGTGTTGTTTATCTTGTTGATGATACTACTTGTCAAGTAAAGGGTATTGGAGACTTATATCTTGGTACCTTATCTTCTTCCTCTCAAATTTTGCGAGGAGTATTACATGTACCAGATCTTCAACGTAATCTTCTTTCAGTTGTTAGACTTGTTGATCTTGGTCTGTTTGTTGGATTTGATCATACCAAATGCCGAATTGAGAAAGATGGACAGACTATAGGCACTGCTCCTCGAAATGGTAATTTGTTTGAACTCTCTCTCAACGATGCTGTAGCAAATGTTGTCACTGCTCCAGGTGATCATGATTGCAAAGTATGGCATCACCGTTTTGTTCATGCTGATTTCTCAAAACTCCTTGATCTTCAACGTCGTGATCTTTTTCATGGCATGGATCTTAAAGCCCATCCTCATATGGGAATTTGTGAATTTTGTGCTCTTGGGAAACACAATCGCAAACCCTTTCCTCTTTCAAATACAACTCATTCTCATGACATACTGGATCTTGTTCATACTGATATATGTGGACCTCTACCTTCTTCGAGATCACAATATCGCTACTTCATTACTTTCATTGATGATTTCTCAAGGTATACGGCTGTATTTCTACTTAGACAAAAATATGAAGCCTTATTTGTTTTCAAACAATTCCACAAGGCTGCGGAACTTCAAACTGGTCGTCACCTTAAGAAGCTTCGTAGTGACAATGGAGGCGAATATGTTTCTCGAGAGTTTGTGAGTTGCTGTGCTGACAGTGGAATTCATCATGAACACACTATTCCATATTCGCCTCAACAGAACGGTGTTGCTGAACGAAAGAATCGCACTATTCTCAATGTTGTAAGATGTATGCTGATTCATTCTGGCTTATCTCGTGTTTTTTGGGCTGAAGCTACTTTGACAGCAGTATTTATTCAGAATCATCTTCCTACTACTGCACCCTCTGGTAAGATACCCATCACAGCATGGACAGGTGACATTCCTTCTGTATCTCATTTTCGAACCTTTGGATGTATTGCTTATATTCATGTTCCCAAAGAAACACGAACAAAGCTTGATGCTCCTGGTCTTAAAGTTATTTTTATTGGATATTCTGACACTTCCAAAGGCTACAAATTCTATGACCCTTCCTCCAAGAAAGTAATTGTGAATTGTGATGCTACTTTTAACGAACAGCTTATGGGAGGCTCATGGTCCATGGATGATTCTGATGATACTAAATCATTGCTTCAAGCTTTTCCATTTCTTTCAGAAGATGAAACTCTTCCTATAGAGCAACTTTCCTCTTCACAACCATCCATTCCGAATGTCGCCAATGATGATATTGATATTTTTGTTGATCTGCCTATTGATTTTGAACATGGCTCATGTCATGTTTATGATGACGATATTGTTGATAATGCTTTTTCTAGTTCCGAAGATCCCATTACTTATGATGAAGCTATCTCTTCACCACAAAAGGATCAATGGCAAGAGGCTATGGAAGCAGAGTACGATTCTCTTATCTCTAAAGGTACATGGATACTAACTGAATTACCTCCTGGTCGTACAGCTATTAAATGTAAGTGGGTGTATAAGACAAAAGTAAAAGCAGATGGATCTTTTGACAAGTTCAAGGCGCGTTTAGTTGCAAAAGGTTATTCCCAAGTAGCTGGTGTTGATTATCAAGAGACTTTTTCACCAGTTGTTCGCATTACAAGTGTTCGAGTTTTATTGGCATTTGCTGTTCAATTTGATTTAGAAGCTCATCAAATGGATGTGCGAACTGCTTTTCTTAATGGTGACTTGGAAGAGAAAATTTATATGGAACAACCAGAAGGGTTTGTTATTCTAGGTAAAGAAGACCTTGTTGCTCAACTCCATAAGGCACTATATGGTCTCAAACAAGCTTCGCGAGCCTGGTATACAAAATTTGACCTTTTTCTCACCTCTAAAGGATTCATCTCTTGCTCGTCAGACCCCAACTTATACATAAAACGCCAAGGTAGCAGTTTTGTGATTCTTGCTCTTTATGTGCATGATACCATCCTTGTTTCCAATGATTTGGGATTTCTTCAGCAAGTGAAAAATTTATTGTCTTCTGCATTTGATATGGTGGATCTTGGAGAGATTCACTCGTGTCTTGGCATTCAAATCCAACGGAACCGTACAAAAGGTATTTTATTCCTTCGACAGTCAAAGTTTATTGCAGATACTATTCAAAAATTTGGTATGGAATCTGCACATTCAGCCAACACACCTTGTCTTGCAAGCTCTACGAAGAACACTTCTGACAATGGCGGTCAACTTGTCACAAATCAACCTTATGCTAACTTGATTGGATGTCTTCAGTTTGTTGGCATAAACACTCGTCCTGATATTCTGTTTGCTGCTAATTATCTTGGACAACATCTTGCATGTCCTTCTCTTAAGAATTGGTCTGCTGCAAAGCGTGTGTTGAAATACTTGAAAGGCACTACAGATTTTGGTTTAGTCTATCGATGACAACTCACATCGGATTCTATGCAATCTCTTTCTCTTTTGGGTTACACAGATGCAGACTGGGCAAGCTCACATTTATCTATGCGATCTACTAGTGGAAATTGCTTCTTTATAAATGGTTGTCTTGTTTCTTGGACTAGCAAGAAACAACGTTGTGTTGCAATTTCTACGACTGAGTCAGAATATGTTGCGGCATCACTTGCAGCTCGTGAGTTGATTTGGCTTCGACAAATGCTCGTTGATATTGGTCACTCTCCTCTTTCTAGCACACCCTTGCGGTGTGACAACCAAAGTGCTATTAGTCTTGCAAAAGACTATGTTCAACATAATAAGTCAAAGCACATTGCTGTCCATTATCATTATGTCAGGTATGAAGTACGCAAAGGAACCATTATGGTTGAACACTGTCCAAGTGACCAGATGATTGCAGACATTTTGACCAAAGGCCTCAACGAGTCACGTTTCATCCTCTTGCGCTCGGAGCTTGGAGTTGCTTTGACCTCACTCTTTCTAGATTAGCTTCTTTGCTATTGTAATAGCTTTGTACATATGACATTGTAATCTTTTAGGTACCATGTACTATGCACACTCCACATTTTCACATTGTGATCTCTAAGTCACTTGAATATTTGTACATAGATGCACAATTCACTTTCACATCATCATCGTTGGTTCATATTTTCACATTGTATAGGGGCTTGGGTTTTTCCCTTGAACTCCCGAAGGGTTTTTTCATCCAAAGCTAGAGACCTTTGTTTGAGTGGGGGTGTTGGAGCTATATATGGCTCACTCTACTCAACTTGGTCTCACCTATATATTTGTATCTTGTCCTCAATATGAATCAGTCTTTGGGAGCGTATATGGTGTGTCTCTTGTCTCGTCTCTCTCTCTTTCTCTCTACATCTCAACATCTCCAAGTAGTTGCAACGATTCCAAGAAATTGCAACCGATGTAGGCCATTACTTGGACAAGCAAGCCCCTGGGGTGTCAATGCTCAATAAGCGCAAGTTGGGGGGTGGAGTACCTTTCTCGGCTCGCAACATTTATCTTCTTAGTGAGCGAGGAACGTGATCTGGAGGAGCTCCGCTTACCACACCTTCAAGTTGGGTCCTTTATCAAGGACACCAAGGAGCAGCAGGTTATACCCATGAACCCTACAGCGGAAGGAAAAGCACACCGGCTCGAGTATCCTAGGGGTCTTGAGGAAGTGGTTGAGAAATCCATAGTTGCGGCTGGTCCTAGTGACACTCCAGTGCCACTACCACCGACGGATGTGGCTATCCCAGAGGTATAAATAAGCCACTTCTCCTTAGTGTTAGTGGATGGAGAGGAGTATATGTTCCTGCATGATTTGGAGAAAGCATTTGGCCTGCACATGGATGAATGCTTGAGCGTGCTATGAAACAATAGCAAATGTCCCTTAGACAATACGCCAGATGCCCTAGAAAGCAAGCTCTTGCCAGATGGGGACTCTGTTGCTGACACTATTGCAGTTGCATGTGCGGAGGTCCTGGCAGCAGAGGAGTTGCACGTGGCCGATGAAGATTTCCAAGCCACGCAAGCCAAGGTTGAGGCTGCTAGGATGCCTATGCCATTATGCAACCTCCCATCTGATGATCCAAAGCTCGTATTTGTGGTGCATGGGAGCATTGACTTGGATGCAAAGGGCAACAGGGATGAGGACGACAAGGAGCAGGAGGTAAACTGTATCCTAATTTTCATGTTACTATTTTATTCCTCATTGTCTTTTTTCTCAACCTTCATCGGTTTATGACAGGATGTTGTGGAGGTTGATGATTTTGCTGCAAGGACGGGTGGCAAGCGGACGGGCTTTGGACCTCAAGCTTCCCTTGCGCATTACCTAGGACAACTCCCCCCTTGCGATGTGGCCATTATCCATAATGAATTTACTCCCCAAGACCATTTTATGACTTGGTCGTTAAAAGCTTTGAGCAAGTTTTTGTGTTTGAGCACCATTGCTCAAACTGCGCATCAAGTGTTCCTAGTGCGTAGATCCCTTGTATGCACAGCGTTTGGCACTAGCTTTCGTGGTAAAGTGCTTGCCCAGATAGGGATACATGATTCCATTGGCTCAACTGACCCAAAGGCCATAGCGCAGTCCCTCTTGACTGGGGAGTTGCCTTACGCGCAAAATAGGCACCAGGAAATGGTCAAAAAAATTATGAACTCCTCAGATACATGATGTAAAATCACCGTTTTGGAAGGAATAAAAAATATTTGAAATTGTCTCTCTATATTGCAAATTTTTTTGAATGTGATTTGTCAATCTTCAAAATTGTTTCAATTGGTGATATGATTTTTTTTTTTATTGGTGACTTTGTAATTTCAAGTTCTGTATGTAATTGCAGTCAATTTCAGTAAATTTGTGCTTTTTAAGTACCCTTGGGGGTAGATAAGCCTATAAGGAGCAAAAAAAAGCCTGGCCACAAGGGCGCGCAAATGGCCCATCCATCAGTTTTGGATGGGCCATTTGCGCGCCCTTGTGGCCAGGCTTTTTTTGCCCCTATTAGGCTAATCTACCCCCTAGGATACCTACAAAGCACAAATTGATTGCAATAAATTGGTTTTGCATCACTCATTTAGATGCACCCTTTTTATGGCAATTCCAGCATATGTTCCCCTGGGGATTCACCATGGAAAACTTACCGCACCACGTAGGTGCAGGGAAGGAGGGTTTTTTTACAAGTTATATAAGCGTATAAGTTAGGGGCAAGCCCTCAATAATTTATCTCTCAAGCTTAAAAATAAGGGAGGGGGTATCATGTTTATAGGGTCAGGGGGAGGGGGTGGAGGGGAGAGGTGAGAAAAGGGGAAAATGAGAGGATGTTTTTGTGTTTCAAAATCATGGCTTCCCAAAAGAGTCTGCTCTCAAACTTGTGAGTCAATAGCTACAAAGATACATGCAAGAACTAACATTGCTTTGTATCAATTGCTTGTTCTGTGAGTACAGTTCGTTTGTTGAGGGATGAAAGCTATAGATTTTTTATAGATGCAACTTTACACAGAAAACCTAACACAAATTTATAACCATGTTTTTTGAGTAATTTAGACGGGTCAGAATTGGATCAACAGAAGTGGTTTCTTGATACATGCCAATCACTAAGCTATTCGCTCTTTGAATAGTTTTACTCAATTAAATCATGTGAGACATGAAATTTTATATGTAAGATAGGGATATGATAGTTTTTAGCATTAATTGTCGTATAAGTGTAAAAAGGGGGGTCATATTCCCTAATATGATTCGTATATAGGGGTTTTATCAAAGTTGTCCACTCGCAGGTGGCGTCCCGTTTTGTATATAGAGTGAATCCCCCGGGATATGTTCACACTCAAGGACACTAGAAAAGGTGAAATCAATTATGAAATGAAGTTTCCAGCACACTATCACCTGCTTCAGTTATACCTAGTACACCCCTGCACCAAAAAGTCCAATTACATTGGACATTTGAAAAATCCAAATTACTGTTACATAGACACTTGGTTTCACAATATGTTATTTATTTTTATATCCTATAGGGAATTCAAAGCTTGAAATGGCCAAAAAAGGGTGTCCACAAGGATCCATGTAAAATAATGATGCAAAACCAATAGGTTTTAGTAAATTTGTGCATTGTAGGTATCCTAGGGGGTACATAAGCCTACAAGGGGCAAAAAAAAGCCTGGCCACAAGGGCACGCAAATGGCCCATCCATCAGTTTTGGATGGGCCATTTGCGCGCCCTTGTGGCCAGGCTTTATTTTGCCCCTAGTAGGCTAATTTACCCCCTAGGATACCTAAAAAGCACAAATTTATTGCAATGGATTGGTTTTGTATTATTCATTTAGATGCACCCTTTTTATGGCAATTCCAGGATATGTTCACACTCAAGGGCACTAGAAAAGGTGAAATCAATTATGAAATGAGGTTTCCAGCACACTATCACCTGCTTTAGCTCTACCTAGTACACCCCTGCACCAAAAACTCCAATTACATTGGACATTTGAAAAATCCAAATTAATGTTGCATAGACGCTTGAAATGGCCAAAAAAGGGTGTCCACAAGGATCCATGTAAAATAATGATGCAAAACCAATAGGTTTTAGTAAATTTGTGCTTTTTAAGTACCCTTGGGGGTAGATAAGCCTATAAGGGGCAAAAAAAAGCCTGGCCATAAGGGCGCGCAAATGGCCCATCCATCAGTTTTGGATGGGCCATTTGCGCGCCCTTGTGGCCAGGATTTTTTTTTGCCCCTTATAGGTTTATCTACCCTCAAGGGTACTTAAAAAGCATAAATCTACTGAAATTGACTGTAATTACATATAAAACTTGAAATTACAAAGTCATTTCATTACAAAGATAATAGACACAGTAGACACAACTGTTGATCATATTGTCATTGGAAAGTCAAATCATTACAAAGATAAGGGTGTGCAATACAAAAAGAGGGGTAACTTCGGCTAATGCTCGAAGTCTCGTCGCAATCTACGTACAAGCTGCATATCTATTGGCTGTATTGTCACTCGCTTTGCATGTATGGCGCATAGGTTGGTATCTTCCAACACCGAAATGATGTGGGCCTCTGCAGCTTCTTGAATAGCCTCTAGCGCTATTGCTTGCATTCTATACTGATTTCCATAGTTTGAAGCACCTCCTTCACAGTGCGAGCAAAGGGGGCGCGTTGAATCAAAAGCTCCGTCGTCTTCTAGTAGTGGCGGATTTTTGCAAATGCCCTTGCTATTTTTCAGCGCCGCTGCGGTTGTCTTGGGGGCACTTGCACATTTGCTGGTGGACGGCGTTTAGGCTTCTTGAAAAACTTAGACTTGCGCCTGTTTACATGCTTAGGGGCTGGTTCTCCAGCCTCTTCTGATTCTTCCTCTTCCCTTGGCTGCCGATCTTGTCGTGTGGGGAGAGCTCCCTAGCCTCCAGGCAATGTCTTCCCTCCAACGGCCACCCGGTGTGTGCGCGGTATTTCTTCTCGCAGCCATGGTGGCTCACTCTCTGATTCAGTGTCTGTATGGACCACTCGAGTCCTGGATGGTCCTGCTTGTGATTGGTGGCGCGACGGCTGCTCCCTATCGGACTCTGTTGTTTGCTGGCCCTCTTATTCTCTCCAGCGCTGGGCACGTTGCTTCATTCTCCTTCTAGGTGTTATATCTTGAGGATGTGGAGATTCAACAGTCCTCGATGACTCTCGTGCCCTACCACCATGCCCACTACCAGATGAGTTCCTGGAACGGCCAGGCGTTCGTGGCCGTTTTCTTGTTCCTTTAAGCCATGAGGGCTTCTCACATCCTTGGAGGGTGTTTTTGTTGGCAGATGGATGCTCTTTCGCGGTTTGTTTGGTGCGCGCCATTTTGTTGGTAAGAGCTCACCTGTTCTTAAGAAATGAGTGGTTTATGAGAGCATGCAATATTTACAAGGGCCCATTCAAAAAGGGCCCTATTCACACTAATTTTTTTTTAAAAAGTATTATTTTTTAAATAAACATGTCGCTAAGAGTTGGACCTTGCGTTCATGTTTAGTGACTCGCATAGTATCCACTTTGATCCTTGTCGCACTCTGCATTGCCGCCATGCAGCATGCTTGGTGGGACCTTGCGACATTTACCACTTGTTGCTATGCTCTTGACGACTCCATTTCCGCACTTCAATAGCAATCTTGGATTGTCACGCACGCTCCATTGTGAGCTTATGAGTAAATGTTGTGCGAAAAAACCAATTGAACATCTCCTCCAAATAATTGGATTGCACCATTCCACCACCATGTCGAGTATTTTTGAAGTACACTCCCCTTGCTCGATAATGGGACTTCTCCATGCCTTGAGTGCTAAAAATTTCAAGAGATCCATACTTGTGCATAAAAAATGCACCATGCGCAAACAAGATATGTCGTTCACATGAGTAAAAGATCCACATTATTTAATAAAAACAATCCCTTGTAATGAATACACCATGTAAAATGACTGACCATGTAATGTGTGATGTTATTTTCACCCCAAGAAATGGTGAAGACCTTGGTAAAATCCACCAAAGCTTCTTGAAATGATTGGGGTTGTTCTTCTGTTGTGCTGTTAAGGCCCATAAGCTTGACCATTTTATCAAAATGTGCCCAAACTTGCTTGCACTTGTTTGCAAGCTCGCCATTTGAATCATTGACGGTAGTAGCTTTGCATAACTCCTTCCAAAGCTCCCAAAGGTTACGTGCCTGCTGGTTGGAGCTGTTTTGAGCATCATATCGACTTGGCTTTCCTTGGGAAACTTTCTTCAAAAAGTGTCTAGCTTTTTGTCCACTAATTGACACTTGTTGAGCAATTTCATGGGCCTCCCCTGTGTTCTTTGCAGCAACGATAGACACATTTCCACCGTGACAGCCAAAGGAATTCAAGAGTACCTCCACTCTTTCGATCGCTTCCTAGGACTTTTCCAACGGTTTCATTGTGAAAGCATAGTCAATGTGGAGCTTCAATAGCCTATCAAAAATGCGCATGAATGCGTGTAATGTACAAAAATGTACAGTCGATAGAGGAAATAGAAAGATTGGATTCCAAGCATGGTCCTTTTGATCACGGTCTGGGGCATTGAGCATGGGACATCTCAGAATAGACGCTTCCCATTCTCTACCTTCATCTCTGACATCACGACAATCTAACCCTTGTTCTCCATGTCCTTGCCATGGAAGCATGGAACCGTCCCTTGCAGTGCTCTTATGTGATTTGTTTCCATTAGGTTTGTACCCTCGAGTGCAAAATGGACAAGGCATGAGAGAAGAAGCCCCTTGTTTGCAGCCAAGCAAACACTTTATGGTCTTCAAATCCCCACCTAAGTGCCACTCCACATCATAACTACAAAAACCCTCAATCTCCAACTTCTGACCTACAATTTGGGAGTGTATTACTTCTATGATCTATGGAGTTCTCTCAAAAATCCATGAAAGTACTCCATTGGTCTCTTTGGGCACCTTAATAGCACCCAACCACAAAATGTCTTTCTCTGATTGCACGCTAAAAGATGGGGTGGGAGATGGCTCGATTGAATCCCTTTGCTTGGTTTGCAGAAGGGCCTCGTTCATTAGAGTGACACTTAGCCTCTCTAACCTTCGCCCTTTCACTATTTGACACTCATCGAGTTTCAGCACAAAAGCGAATTTTGTGCCAAGCACTACAAAATAAATAGTGCTAAGACCTTAAACTTCAGAGTTATGATAAGAATAATACCAAAGAAAAAAGTAAAGTGTGTCACCTTCTTCAGGTAACTCGTAAAATCTAAGCATGGCTTCTTGAAGCCTTCTAAGATCCACGAAAATATTGTTCCACATTGTGTAAGGAAAGCCCTTCTCCGAAGGTCTTATGGATTGTTTCTTACCTTTTCCCCTTGTCTTTGTTGTGCACGAAGCATAAAGGAAAGTTGGCATTGTGTCCTCAATGTGTAGGTATGTCCCAATGCGGGAGAACACATCTTCGTTTGTGGCCTTCTTTGCGAGCTTGACCTTGTGAGGAACGGGAAATATGTTTTCCACAATGCCATGTTCTTTGAGGGCATCCTTTAGGAGTTGGAAAATAGCCTGATAGGCTTTGGTGCTAATTCGAGCCTCATCACAAGCTTGTTGAACGTCATCATCACTAACCACATTTCTTAATTTACGCATAAGGTCCTTGGTGACTGCATCCTTGATGTGCTTACCTCCAGGTGATTGTAAGAAAGAAATCACGCCTGGGTATTGAGACAACTAGTGAGAAGGTTGACTCGATCATCTTGGCTTGTTCCACCGCATGCCTCCTGGATGAAGTTTCTAGCAAGAAATAAACATAAATGTTAGAAAATAGTGTGAAGTAAGGATGCATCATGCAAGTAAAGACCAAATCACCTTGTGGTTGTAACTCGTCGTTTGCGTGCTCCTCCCGAATATGCAAGAGTTTCAATGGATGAATACGTGCGTTTATGTTCCCTTGCACCAAGGGGTGTTTCTTTCAAGTATGTGATGGTGTTGGTAAGCTTTTGGATGTGAGACTCCTTTTCTTGCATTTGTTGTTCGAGAGTTTTAACTACCCTCTCCAAAGAGGCAACACTCTCTTGTAATGCCGTCGTCTTGAGGTGAAGAGCTTGACATTCGTGCATCCACATATGCAAAGAAGCACCTGCACCCATACATAACCGCTTGCAATAGCCTAACAAACCTGCTTCTCCCCTCCCAAGAAATTGAAGAAATGTGCAAAGGCTATTAAATGGTGGATGGAAGCGGCTTATAGGATCGTAAGGGTACAAATGGCCATCCACCCAAATGTCAACATTGGTCTCACAAGCGGTGCGAAGTTCCTGTGATGACCTTTGATCACCTTCAATGTGGTCTTCGGTGCAAATGCCGTGCGTAAGCGAATATGTATGCTTTTGGTGTGCGGAGTACGTGGTGGTGGAAGCAAACCATTTGTGATGTTCGTGAGCACCATGGAAGCTATTGCGTGAGGAAGAAAATGATGAAAAGATAGAGGGGGAAGGGTAGAGAGGTTGAGGAAGATGGGAGGAGAGAACGAGGGAGGTGTTAGTGCCTGATCTGTGAGGGCGTTCATGGTATTCAGGATATTTTGAACTGTAACTAAAGACCTTTAACTTTTGAACCTTAGGGATATGTGGACATTAGTACTTATATTTTTTTGGGTAGTTGTGAATGTGGCTCGTGGTGTCTCAGGACGAGGGGCAGTTATGGGAATTCTTGTCGATGTAGTTCTCTTTCTCTAGTACTGTTGTTTTTCTGCTGTGTACATGAATGATGATGATGAAGATAATGTGATGGCAATCTATTTCCCTCTTAGCTATGATGTTCTGTACTCATTTCCTTTGCAGTATTGTGTGTGAGTATTCAGTTTCCTATTCCTGATTCATATAAACTATATGATTACTGCATTGAATACCTGTTAGGGCTATGTGCCCCTAACATTTGGCGATCCTGCTTTCGGTTCAAATTTCGCCTGAACCATATGGGCCTAAGGAATGCAGTAGGGAACTGAATTGCTGGTTGCCATCGACCACTTGCGGGCATTTTCGCATTGGGAAACCCTGTGGGAAGCGTCTGACGAGACATAGGAGAAGAAACAATGCATGAGTGGATCAAGGCAAGGGTCCAATGTACCACAACATTTATATGGAACAAGGCTTAGATTAAGAAGGGAGTTCTATGCCAGAGGAAGACAAGGAGGAGAGTCAGGTAATGATGACCAAGAAGAACCAATAGGGGAATTTGCTGCAGGGACGGAAATTTTCGGGGAGAGGACTGAACTCCATGATCCTGAAAACAGGCTGCAGGAAACCCCACCTGCAAACCAAGAAGGCCAACAAGGAACTCCTCCCACATCAGACTCACTTTTGGGACAATTGGTCAATGCATTACTCACTCAAACAATCTTAAGGTCAAGAAGACAGTTGCAATTTGTACCTGCAGGGACAGGTACTTTACCTTTTAATCCACTCCCGGTAAGAGTACCTAGAACACTTCCAGTACCTCCAATGGCTGCACCAAATCCCAGAGTGGGCGCGGCTAAAATCAACGGGAAAAAAACCCAAGATGCTGACAGCCACGTTGGTCAGTTTCAAACAAGCACTACAAGAGGCTATTCATATTAGCGACGCTCACACAGCGACGCTCAAAAAAGAAAAATCTCGGCGTCGCTATGAGCGTCGCAAATTTACTTGTAAATTTGCGACGCTCATAGAGATGCTCATAGCGACGCCAATTGGGCTAAAAAAATAACAGAGAGTGCCCAAAAACTCAGATCTCAAATCTGAGTTTTTCGGCGCCCTTAAGCAAGGAGCAGGTAACGCTCTCCCTCTCTCTCTCTCTCTCTCTCTCTCTCTCTCTTTCTTCTCCACACACACACACACACACACACACGAGGAGAGGAAGGAGATCCAGGTATGCTCCTTCCCTCTCCTCACTCTCATGTTCCCTTCCCCTCTTTCTCTCTCCCTCTCTCTCTCTCTCACACACATACATAGTGTTTTTGAGAGAGAGAGAGAGAGAGAGTACAAACATAGAGAGAGAGAGAGAGATAAGACGAAGAATGCCAATAGAATATTAAATTTGTTGTCCAGGTTATAAGATTTTTATCCTCATTATGAGTAGTGACGAGGATGTGGGACCGACCAACCGAAACACCTATCTCTCCACGAGGGTCTTATGTCCTTGTAATCAATGCAAGCATGCTGTGCGACGGACAAGACGTGTTTCTTTGCAGCACGTTTGCGAATTTGGCGAGTTCGATCCATCTATTATAGATCGAGTTGTTGCCAATTATAACTCGTCGGACTTTGACGCTGGCCAACAAGCAGCAATCTTGCAACCCAATAGACGTGTTCGCAGGCGCTTTGGTCAAGCAGCATATGTGAGGCCACAAGATGTAGCCTCTGACAGCTTTGGGGATGATCATGCAGAGCACATTCCCAACAAGGCAATGTTTGAGCCCGAGATTGATGAAATGATCGAGACGATCATGGATTCAGAAAGGCTTATCTATGATGATATGAAAAGTGAAGCCTATACGCCATTGTATAATGGAGCACGTATGTCTAGATTGAAAGCACTCCTGGTTCTTCTCAACATGCAGGCAAAGTTTGGATGGAGTGACACTAGTGACACAGCGCTTTTCAGGTGATCTATTACAATTAGTTAACTTTAATAAAACTCTAAATGTATAATGATCTGATAGATTTTTACACGACTGTATCGTATTTTTATGTTGTGTAGATTGCTTAAAGAGCACATACTACCAGCTGACAATGTGATGCCAGATTCCCGAGATGAAGCAAGAAAGATTTTGCGAAACTTGGGGATGGATTACAATTCTATCCACACTTGTCCTAATGACTGCATTCTTTTCAGAGGGGAATACATAGACATGGAGAAGTGTCCGAAATGTGATTCCGAAAGATATCGAGTAGATCTCCATAGGACAAAAATTCCACAAAAGGTTTTGCGACATTTTCCTCTGCTTCCTCGCATCAAGAATTTCTTCGAATGTAAGTCCATGGCTGCCCTAGCATCATGGCATGAGGAGAATAAATCTTCGGATGGTGTGCTACGAATCCCTGCAGATTGCGCAGCCTGGAAACATATAGATGGAACATGGTCGGATTTTGCTAGGGAAGCTCGAAATTTGCGCTTAGGCTTGGCTATGGATGGCGTAAATCCATTTGGTCAAAGATCAACATCTTACAGTGTATGGCCCGTTGTCATCGTCAACTACAACATTCCCCTGTGGTTGACTACGAAGAAGGGGCACCTATGGCTAAGCTTGATTGTGCCAAGGCGATATAAAGTGGGGAATATGGATGTGTATCTTCGTCCACTATTAGAAGAGCTACAACAATTGTGGATTGGCATAGAGGTGGTCGATATGAGCCGACACACAGGACGACGGAATGCTTTGATCAGAGGCATTCTAATGTGGACCATGCATGACTATCCCGGGCTAACAGAATGCTCAGGTGATCTATTGACACTCCTCACTTAGACACTGTAAATCTTGTTTTTTCCCATAGTTGATCTATTATCATGTGTATACATGCAAGGATTCAAACAAGCAGATACAGATCATGTGTCACATGTGGACCTAGACTGAATGCACGTAGGGCGCCCTCACTGAAGAAGCAAATCTACGAAGGTCATCAAGCGTATCTTCCAGAGAATCATGTGTTACGCGATGGCTTTTTGGGAAGAGAGCCACCAAGGATGTCTGCACAAGCATGGTTAGAGCAGAAGGAGATGTGCGATGACGGATTGCCTCCAGGGATGAAGAGACTATCTCTATGGTACGAGTTACCATACTGGCCCCGACTCATGATCAATCACTTGCTCGATCCAATGCACATATTCAAGAATGTGGGTAATCTACTATGGGACCATCTGACTGGGAAGAAAGATACTTTGGGAGCCAGAGTTGACCTTAGAAATGTGGATCGTATGGAGCAATATTGGCCGCAAACAGCGTCTGATGGATCGATAAAACTCCCTAAAGCACCATGGATTTTCACAGGAGCCCAAGAACGCAAAGTAAAAGAGACCATTCGATCTTTGCGGACCCCCACTGGCGTAATGCACTCGCTCCGAACGTGTTTTACTAAAGAAGGAAAGCTTACCGGTTTGAAGTCACATGATTGGCATAAAATATGTCAGGTACGTTCATAGTGGACTTTAATATCATTGCATAAAATGTGGACTTTAATATCATTGCTGCACATACTTTACAGTTTATTTTACCGGTTGCCATTGAGGGATGTTTGTCTCTTGACATCCGTAACACAATCTACAAACTTGCAAAGCTGGTGCAATGGATCTCACAAAAGGAGATCAACGTAGACTCCATACCATTCGCCAAACTAAATGCTGCGGAGCTTGTGTGCATGTTTGAGAAACATTTTCCTACTACCATGCTAACCATTCAGGTGCATCTTCTTGTTCACAGAGTTGATGAGGTGGAAATAGCTGGCACAGTTCATTCCAGATGGATGTTCTTCTTAGAACGTTTCATGAAAATGCTTAAGGGATATGTGCGTCAAAAGGCACGTCCGGAGGGTAGCATGGCAGAAGGTTGGTTGGTATCAGAGTCCCTAGTGTACATCGGAGAGTGGCTAGACGGATTTGATAAAGCCCGGGACACGCTATGGAAAACCATAGATGATGAGCGCATATCTGGGATTGTCATGTGCAATCTCGGTGTTGAGAAGAAGATGACGGAAGATCTAGAGGCTAAAATCAACCGATTTTGCATGCTTCACAATCCAGTGATGCAAAAGTGGATTTCACAATATGAGGATGCAAAGCAAGAGCGACAAAGGGCACGAATCGAGTGAAGACGGGGAAGACGACCACCGATGCACTATCCGACGGTTATGGAGAGCCTACCAACCTTCATGAGCTTAAGATGGTTGCACAACCAATTGAAAAGCGGACAACAATGCGGTGACGAAGTGACTGAGGAAGAGTGGGAGTACTCTCGGGGTTGCGCCACCAAGGTAAGTTTGCAATGTACGACTAGCTAGTGACTTTATTTCTAAACGTTTGAACGGCCACTCATAATCTTTGTTCGTTGTAGTATAAGTCATACACAGCAGCATGGTGTAAAGGTCGACATTTTAGGGTGGAACGAATCGACAAAAAGCGTTTTACTCAAGATTGTGGAATCATGGCAAAATTTGAACAGTCTAGTCGACGACGTTCCTCTGATGCAGATCTTGTGGTGGAGGAACTCACTTACTTCGGCACGCTGCAAGAGATTTTGAGGATCGATTACAGAGGATTTTTTGTCGACTTGTTCGACGTGCAATGGTTCAAGATAATCATGGAGGGTCGCAACGCTACTGTGCGTAGAGGAGAGTCTGATTTTCTTGAGGTGGATTCTACTAAGAAATGGACTGACCTAAGAGACACTTTCGTACTACCCGAGCATTGTGAACAAGTAAGTATGTAAATAGTTACCATCCCCCTTTTACAAGTTATGTGCTTGAAAGCTCTCATGTAAGTTATGTGGCTCTGGCAGGTAATATTTCATCCTACAAAGTCTACATCAAACTGGTGGTATGTCATAGAGGTAGCCCCTCGTAGTGCAAGGACGTATGAAGGCTACCATGTGCCAATCACAACGGCATCAATGGAGGAGATCAAAGAAGATGCTCAATCAGAAGCCGTTGCGGTGGTGCCAGACGAGCATCAAGATGCTACTACTCTATATGGGGTGCATGCAGAGGAGCTACAAAATGAAACAGAGGATATGTGTTTAAACGGAGAGCTCTATATAGATATAGGAAGTTATGCTGAGTTATGCGAGGATGAGAGAGAGATCTCTTAAAGCCACAAATATTGTATTTGAACAATTTTTCTCCGTGTTGTAAAAGCTCTGGCTCTCTAAGTACCTTCCATGGTGTATAACGCTCTTTTCTACTCGCGCTCACATCTTTTGATTGAAAATTCTGAGTTTTCGACTTGCCTCTTCTATCACTCAATTCATTCTATCATTGTATTTAATGGTCTTTGCGTCATTGTCTACTCTATTCATTCAATATTAAGTTTAAATATTCGTGTGTTTAATGAGGGTATGGATGATGAGGAGTTTCTTTCTTCTTTGTCACCGCAGCAGAGACAGTGGTACGTGGAGCGTCATCGCTCTGGCGCATCATCGCGCGTTCCTACTCCATCCGCATCTCCCTCTCTTTCGGAGCATTCGGCGCGCTCCGAAGCTTCGGCGTCGACGAGACGAGCTTCACACTCGTCTAGACACCGGCGCTCTAGTGGTGGCGGTGGCGGTTGTTGTGGGGATTCCGCCACCGCTGCCTCCACACCGCCTTGTGTTCGACGAGGCTCTTTACCCTCCCCTTCTTTGCCCGCCCCCACACCAGCCACAGCATCGCCATCTACGCCAGGTTTTTCACGGCTGACTGTTCCTAGCAGCTCCCTTACTTTCGATCATGAAAGCCCGTGAGCTACACAAAGCAGCCATGTTCTATGACACGTGAAACCTTACCTCGGTAAACATTGAATACCTTACATTCATGCTGTTGATTCCCTTTTGAAGAGCTAGAATATATATGATCCATGTCAACCAAGGCATTTCCAAGCACAATGTCTTTTTTCAACAACCCTTGACTAGAAATCAATGCACTCCAAGAGATGAAATTCCGGAGAAGAAGCTCCTGAAGCAATTTTGTGCTTTCTAAAGTATTTTCACATGCCTTCAAAATGCAAGCGTAGGTGATTTCATTTGGAGAGATGCCCTCTTGTCTCATCCGTTGAAAGTAGCCCTGAGCTTCTTGGCCTTACCCTTGCCCTGTTGTGCATATCTTGCAATCAATGCGTTCCAAGAGACGACTTTCTGGACAAGAATCTCGTCAACGACATGCTAGTAAATTATATAGCCCCAATATCAAAACTTTGACAAGGGGGGTAGAGTAGGTCAGATTTGAAAAGCAAGGCAAGAGGAGGATATGAGTCCTAAAAGCCTCAAAGAGATTGCAAGATAATCTTCATGAGTACTTCGCCATGTTGTTCATTGAGCAGAAGGTTGCAGACCCTCAGGACTAAGTGGCACGAGCACTATGGGGTGGGATCAAGTGTGGTAATTGATTGGGGGTTGGATCCGGGAAGGGTGGCCACTAATTTTGTCGGGTGCCAAAAAAAGTAATTTAGGGAACTTTTGGGAAAAAGTGCATGCCGGAAAGATTTAAGCATTAAATATGGGGGAATATGGGACCCATAAAGTACTCAGTGGAGCATATTATTGACATATTTTTATGCCCTATATTTAAAGCCTATGGACTAATGTCATTAAACATGGTAGCTACCCAACTATAAACTAGGGAACCCTAGTTTACTTTTGTGTAAAAAGTAAACTAGGGAACCCTAGTTTACCGTTGTATAAAAAGTAAACTAGGGAGCCCTAGTTTACAGTTGTGTAAAAAGTACATACCTCTACCTACTCCGCCAGGAGCCACCCCACTCGACACTCCTCGCTTCGGGGCCCAGACGCCGGTGGAGACACCTGACGTCCGTACCCCCATCGACACGCCGCTAGAGACCCCCGACGGGACACCCAGGTTCACGCGTCACCGGCCAGAGGGCTTGTTGCCTTACTCCGTCGACTTCAGCGGCGGCATCATCATGGATGATGACGGCAAGAAGGTGATCTCACGCATGCGTGGTCTTTGCTCTCAGCTGTTTAGACACTACATACTAAACAAATGGAGTGAAGTACCAAGTGATTTAAAAAACAGAGTCATCAGCATACTTCATGATGAGTTTCCCGTTCCAACACGGGATCAGCGCTTCAATGAATACCTGATGAAGATTCGAATGCGCGAATACTGCAAACACAAGCGTTCCGAAGTGCAAAAAGCAATCAAGCATGGGTGGGACAGGCCAGATTGGCTGGCCAAAGAAGATTGGAAGAATGCGAAGAAAGCAGCACGTGAGAATCCCGACAAGTGGAAGCAACAAAAGGATGGAGCCAGAGCGCGAGTAGAGACAGGGAGCTCGCACCACTTGGGGAGCGGTGGATGGGCATCATTTGAGGCCGATTTTGTAAGTGTTTTCGCATTGCTCTTTATGTTTGATAGTTTAGGGTTTATGAGTTTTTTAATTCTAACATAATGAAATCTTTGTATGTTTTGACAATGGTCGATGACAGGACGTGATCCCACACCGTACGAGCGCGAGTACGCAGGCAGGAAGGGCTTAAACACCCTGATGGACATTCTCAGTTCTCGCGGCAGCATGGTTAGTATTAGGGTTTACTCTTTTCTATTTTTTGTATTGTTTTATAAATGTCGTTATATGTTTATACTTACTAAAAGCTGTCTTATTGTCTTTTTTTGCAGAATCCGACAGATACGCCGCTTGGACGCGATGAGACGTCTGACTAGACGACGTCAGTTTAGCCGTAGCTAGATAGCATTAGTTTAGGGTTTCTCATAGCTTATGTATCATGAGACGGATTTTATACGTCTTTTTGAACCATGTATATTATTACATTTGTCACCGCAGTTCATTTTGCCAATCAATTCTTTATGCCTATGATGTTGTACAATTGTCATTATTACATTTGCCAATCAATTCATTTTGCCTATGATGTGTACAATTGTCAATTTTATGCTTGTCAATTTTGCAAACAATGCGTCTTGTGGGTGACTATTTTGGGTCTATTATCTACCCTTGCACTTTTTTAAAAAAGTGAATCAAGTACAATATGGTTGATGGGTGGCAGGGCATTCAATGCCCTGTCACCAAAAAACAATTCTCTCGGGCGTCGCTATAACCGTCGCTATTTATGGCTCTGTAGCGTCGCTATGAGCGTCGCTATAGACTTCTGTGTAAACGTCGCTATAACCATCGCTATGACCGTCACTATGAGCGTCTCTATATAGCGACGCCTATAGCAACAATCTCGTAGCGACGCTATTAGCAAAGGTTTTAGCGACGCCAGGGGTTATAAAAACCCAGTGCATTTCCGTCGCTAACAGCGTCACAAGAGCACACAACCTCTTGTAGTGAAGGTGGTCTGCAAGTGGATATGAGGCACTACATCTGTATGCAGTTAAAAAAGAGCACTTTGCAGCAACACTGCAAGGCAAGGCCATGGATTGGTTCATTCAGTATGGCATGGGAGCTTTTGCTGATTATAATGAGTTGAAGTTGAGATTTCTTTTAAGGTTCAGGGAGGAGAAGACACCTAAAGACATTTTGAAGAAATTGAGAAGACTTAAGCAAGAAGATTTGATGGTGGAAGATTATGCACAAAAGTTTACGAATTTGAATAACAAGTTGGAAGCAGCCCAACAACCTTCAATGGAGCAGTTGGGAGATTATTTTTGTAAGGGACTGAAAAAGCAGTTCAGGAGTGTAGTTGCAGGGAGACCCCCACTAGCAAATGCACAAGATTTCACTGAATTGGTGGAAGCAGCTGCCAGAGCTGAAAGAAGATATGGAGGAAAAGCAGAACTAAAAAATAAGAAAAAGAAAAAGCCTGAAGATTCAGAGTCTGAAGCAGAAGAGTCAAGGTCAGATCCTGAAGATTCAGATCAGGATACTGATGAGGAAACTGATTCTGAAGACGACAATTGGGCAGAAAAGAAGAAAACAAAGAAGAAGAAGAAAGAAAAGAAAAAGCAAAAGAGGGAAAAGGATAAGCAAAATACTGAAAAGAAGCAGGGAAAGGATGTAGTAATTGCAGATGCAGTTAACAAAATTGTTCAAGAGAAACTGCAAACAATGGGAATGAACCAGTTTGCAACGTCAGAAAAACCTTTCTGTCAAGTTTGTCAACGATTTGGTCATGAATATGATAATTGTTATTATAATCCAGATTTTAGGGGAAGAAGACCTGAGTATATTGCTCAGAAGATGAGGGAGGCAACTGCAAATGTGGTAGCTCCACAAGCTGCTAACAGAAGATATCAGGGACCTGCACCTCCAAGAAGGTTTCAGAATCAGAATAATTGGGGATTTCAGAATAGAGGTCAAAATAACATGCAGCAATTACAATGTAATTACTGTGGAGCAACAGGGCATAAACAAGGTCCTGATTGTGAACTGTGGTGTAAACACAGAAATGATAGAGGTATTCCTATCATTAGATACAATAATAACAATAACAATAACAACAGGCCTCAGGGGAAGAATCAACAACCTCCAACCCAGCAGCAACAGAGACCTCCATGCGAGGCTAACTTGGTGGTATTGGAAGAATGGATTGATGAAGAATGGGTTGAGGAAGCATGGATTCAGGACAAAGTGCCATTTTGTCAGCATGAGCAGAAACCTATCGACAAAGTTCAGGAATGTCAGTATACTCAGGGAATGAGTAAGCATTGCAATTGTGACTGTGCAGTCTGTATCCAAATTGAGGATATCCCTGAAAGCAGGGAGTACATTGATGTCATGGTAGTAACAAGATCAAAAGCAAAGCCAGTAATAGAAGTTGTTCAGGAGAAGGCAGACAAGGGCGTTGTTAACTGGAAGGAGCAGAAAGAAGTTCGAACTGAAGCACTTAAGAAAGTACAAGAATCTCAAGATGGGAATGTATTCACAGATGACTGGGAGTTTGCTGCAAACCCTTTGGGTAATCATGGGAAAGATAAATTGGGAAAAGAAAAGCCTTTCCTGAAAGAGCAAGGTAGCAGTGATGAATTCTATGAAGCTTTGTTATCAGCTCCAATAACATTTACTATAAAGCAGATGTTGAGGTTGGTACCTGCATTCTCCCAACAGTTGTTGAAAAGATTAATAAATGAAGTAAATGGTAATCACGCAATAAGAATGGATACTGAAGAAAACATTGTTGGAGACGCATGTGAAGTCCTACCAATGGATGTGGATTACAAAGTAACAGTTGTTGGGGTATCTATTGGAAAAGTTTTTGTCCCATGAGTTTTTTTGGATGGTGGGTCAGGAGTTAATATTCTACCAGAGTCTACATGCAAAAGATTAAATCTCAGGGAATGGGATCCAACACCTTTTCAGGTGAAGATGACAGAACAAAGGAGGGTTCAGCCTTTGGGAATTCTCAGAAATTTGTTAATTTCATTTGGAGGACTACAATTTGTGGCTAACTTTGTAGTTCTCAGGTTGGAGGAGTCAACTTGTTCATACCCAATGATGTTGGGTAGACCCTGGTTGAGAGCAGCAAGGGTAAAGCAGTTATGGGGAGTAGATGCTATTGTAATTAAAAGAGGAAAGAAGAAACTAAAAATGCAAATTCATGCAAAGAAGGTGATACCACTAGGATTCAGGGCCTTACATGCAGAAGGACTGAATATGGTAGAAGAGATTGGAGAAGATGCTGAAGAGGAATTTCTTAGAAATAATTCATCAGTAGTACCTATATATTGAGGTGGATGTGCAGAAGATAGCAAATAGGTATGTACTACAGTCAGAGGATGCTGGAGAACAATCAGTACCTCAGGAATTATTGATTACTCAGGGAAGTAAACAATTAATCAAACAACAAGATGGGCAATGACTTGCTGAAGAACCTGAAGATTGAGAAGAGAGAAGAAGAGGAAGCTATTGAAGCAGTTAAGCAAGCAGAAAGAGCATTTGAACATCAAATGGCAAGAACTGCTAGAGTGACTCAGGATGACCTGCAAGAACTGAACCTGAACACTCAGGAAGAACCACAAACAATGAAAGTATCAGCAGATATTGATGAATAATTTAAACTGAAACTGAAGGAGCTATTGTTAGAATTTAAAGACATTTTTGCATGTAAATATACAGATATGAAGGGAGTTGATGCTAGCTTTTGTCAACACAAAATTAACCTGAAAGCTGATGCAGTTCCTGTTGTACAACAAAGGTACAGGATGAATCCAAATTATGCCAAGCAGGTGAAAGAAGATATTGATAAACTTTTAGCTGTTGGTTTTATTTATCCCGTGGAAGAAGTTACTTGGTTGTCACCAATTGTTGTAGTTCCAAAGAAGAATGGAAAGATCAGGGTATGTGTAGACTACAGGAAACTCAATGCTGCTACAGTGACTGATCCATTCCCTTTTCCTTTTTGTGATACCCTATTAGATGCAGAAGCTGGACATGAGATTTATACCTTCTTGGATGGATTCAGTGGGTATAACCAAATAGCAATGGCATTTGGAGACAGGGATAAAACTGCTTTTGTGACTGAATGGGGGGTATATGCTAGCAATGTGATGACATTTGGCCTGAAGAATGCTCCACCAACATTTCAGAAAGCAATACAACATGTATTTTCAGAGTTTTTGACAACATTCATGAGGGTTTTTCTAGATGATTTCAGTGTTTTTGGAAAGAAGCGGGAACACCTTGGGCACCTAAGACTGTGTTTTCAAAAGTGCAGAGAGTTCAGGTTGTCATTGAATCCAGCAAAGTGTGCTTTTGCAGTTAAGAGAGGAGTCCTCTTAGGGCATGTTATCTCTGAGGAAGGAGTCTCTATTGATCCTAGCAAAGTAGAAGCTATCAGGAAGGCACCAGCACCCAAAACAGTTAAAAAGTTGGCCAGGTTTTTGGGACAGGTTAAGTGGCACAACAGGTTTTTGAGATATTTATCTCATGTTTGTACACCCTTGACAAAGCTCACAAAGAGGGACAGTGTATTTGAATGGAAGGAGAAGCAAATCAAAGCATTTTAGATTTTGAAGAATATGCTGACTGTAGCACTGTATTGATTGTTCCTGACTGGAAATTACCATTCCATATTTTTGTAGATGCATCTCATGTAGCAGTGGGAGCAGCATTAATGCAAGAGACTAGAAGAGGATGGTTCAGACCCATTTATTATGCAAGTCGGGTATTAACACCTGCAGCAAAGAACTATACAGTGACAGAAAGGGAGTGCTTGGGAATGGTGTATGCTTTACAAAAGTTCAGGCATTATTTGTTGGCAAACAGGGTAAATTTTCATGTGGATCACCAAGCCTTGATTTACTTGGTAAATAAACCACACCTTTCAGGCAGGCTAGCCAGGTGGATACTGCTGTTGCAGGAGTTTGATTATGTTGTAATACATACTCTTGGAAGACTTCATATGTTGGCTGATTACTTGAGCATATTAGAGACAGGAGAGGAGGATTCTGGAGGGGTACCTGACCAGCTGCCTGATGCAGAGCTTTTTCTTATTCAGGTGACTGATCAGTCAGGGGAC
The DNA here is from genome assembly GCF_014529385.1 of Adiantum capillus-veneris. NCBI lineage: Eukaryota > Viridiplantae > Streptophyta > Polypodiopsida > Polypodiales > Pteridaceae > Adiantum > Adiantum capillus-veneris. The sequence continues at coordinate 35,911,702 of NC_140939.1, forward strand.
TGGTATGAGGATATGTTACAGTTTCTGACTGAAGGGGCACTACCTGAAACAATGAGGTCAGATCATAGAAAGAGGTTGGCACTAAGAAGTAAACCCTTTACAGTCATTGTAGGGGTGCTGTACAAGAGAGGAATTGATCAGGTAATCAGGAGATGTGTTCGTGAATATGAACAAAGAGCAGTTCTTGCAGAAGCTCATGCAGGTAATGCTGGAGGTCATTTTTCAGGGGATGTTACAGTAAGGAAGATATTCCAGGCAGGACTTTGGTGGCCAACTGTGATAAAGGATGCTCAGGAATTTTGTAAAAACTGCTTATTATGTCAAAGAGAGGGTAGGCCATTGAATGTGGACAGGATGCCTTTGCAACCTGTACTTCCTTTGGAACCATTCCAAAAGTGGGGACTGGATTTTGTTGGTCCTATCAAGCCACCTGCCAGGTTTACACAGAACAGGTATATTCTAGTTGCAACTGATTATTGCACAAAGTGGGTTGAAGCAATAGCTTTGAGAGACAATGCAGCCAGGAGTGTGGCCAAATTTCTCTATAGGAACATTATGACCAGGTTTGGGTGTCCAATTGAGCTAGTTTCGGATAGGGAGACCACTTCATTAATAAAGTAATCAGTAAATTGACTGAACTACATATGATTTTACACAAGAAATCAATTGTTTACTACCCTCAAGCAAATGGACAAGCAGAAAGCACCAATAAAATTTTGGTGAGGATAATTAGGAAGTTGGTAAATCAAAATAGGACAGACTGGGATGAAAAATTTGATTCTGCACTCTGGGCCTTTAGAACTACATTCAAGGTAACAACAGGCATGACACCGTTTAAGCTAGTTTATGGATTGAAGGAGTGGTGCCTATGGAATTCTTGGTACCAAGTCTCAGGGTGGCAGCTCAACAGAGGTTGTCCCCTGAAGAGTCAGTCAACTGCAGGAAGGAGGCATAATTGAAACTGGAAGAGGACAGGATTCAAAGCATGTATACAGCAGAGATCATTCAGCAAAGAAGGCAGGCTTGGATTAACAGGAACATCAAATTTAAAATTTTTTCTGCAGGTGACTGGGTAATGGTCTACAACAGCAAACTGGGACACAGGCCTGGCAAGTTAAAACTCAGATATGTGGGGCCATTTCAGATCATTAGAGCAGTGGGGCCAAATACTTTCATTTTGGCTGATGAGTCAGGGAAAGTCATAGTCAAACCTATAAACGGTTTCAGACTAAAGCCATTTTTTGGACCAAATTTGGAAGCCCAAAAGGAGAATATAAGCCATGATGTAAATTTGATTTTGATTTATCACACATGCGAGCCAGTGACTAAAGCCATCATTTTAAAGAGAGCTGATTACGTGAGTGAGCAGCGTTTTCAGTCTTTGCGTTACTCTTTTGCATGCACTAGCATGGCGACTCCACATAGAACTCCTGGCGCTGCTAAGTCAGACTCTCGTGGTGAAGATGAAGAGACCTTTATGATGCAAAGACCTGTGCGCAGGACTCACAAACAGAGGATGGTAATTGATGAGTGTAGTGAAGATGATGATTTGGACATGTATACCCCTGTTCAAACTTCACCACCCTCCAAGGAAGACGGCAGCTCAGAGTATACCTTCATTGACTTCAGATATGATTTACCCCTTAATGAGAAAAACACTCTCTGGCTAAAGAACATTGGGCTGCTGGACTTTGCAAGACTCCCATGGATTGCATGGAGACAGAGTCACATGGCAAAGGTTTACTTAAATCAATTGCAGGCTAATGATGGAGAGATTTTTGCTGACAATTACCTTACTGAGGAGCTTGTGTCATAAGTGTTTGATGAACTTACACAAGAGGACAATGAATGTGGTAAAGCCACAGAAAGGGAGATGACAAAGGCCTTTGGGCAGTGACAAGGAGACATGCATTATTATCATCTGTCTGGCATGAAGAATCAGGCAAGGTTACAACAGGTGAGATGGTTTCTTGAAAGAGTATTTTTGCTTGTCAAATCAGAATATATTATCAGGGAGAATTATGGTATTTTAATGGCAGTTGAAAATGGCAGGCAGGTTGGATGGGCTAATATCATCTTTGATAGGATGAAGTTTGAAATTTATACAAAGCAGAAGAGAAAGGACAAAACTACAAAAGTGGGTCCTTATTTGGCTGTTGTGTTTCAGTATGTGAAAAATCAGAATATCCTTCAGGGCAAAATTCTGCCAGGAGAGGTGCAGTTATCTGTAGATTCAGGCTCTGCACAGAGAAGAGAGAAAAGACAGAAGTTGCATGAGGACCAAAAGACCTTATACATGACAAAGGATGTTCAAGAACTGATGGTGGTTGGCTATTCTAGCAAGGAGTCTTTGGAGATAGTGAAAGTGAAGTTGGACAAAGAGTTTGGTGAACTATTTTCTGAGGGAGATTTGGAAACAGGTGATAAATCTACAACACCAATGTCAGTGAAGACAGGGTTCAAGTTGAAGAAATTGAAGGGCAAAACATCAACAGAGGTACCTGGTATGAACATTGGAGATTCTGTAGTTGAGGAACCAAGTGTGACTAAACCAAATTTTACTAATGTTTCTTTCAAAGAAGTGCAAAATGCTATTGGCATGGTTAAAGAGTATGTGGAGCAATAGGTGATGGACTCTACCTTAATTAAGAGGGAAAATAACAGAATGCATACAAAAATTGAGCAGCTAAAGGAAGCTCTGGAGCAAAGAAAGAAGAGTAGAACTGAGGAATTCTTGCTACAACAACAGGTTCAGCAGTTGATTGAGAGTCAGGAGGTGATGAAAACTTAGTTGGCTTCTTACAAGAAGATGCTGGCATCTAGGGAGAAGACTTCAGCTAGATAAGCTGAATGGAGGGATGAATGGTTTACTGTTTTGCAGGGTGAAATGACTGAGATGAATACATTGAATGCTACATTGGAGAGTAGCAATAGAGTTCTTTTGAACAGGGTGACAGCTTGTAAGAGAGTTGAAGAGAGAATCAGGGAAATGTCAGAAGAGGAATTAGATGTGGATGGGTGGTACTTGGCATCAGTAGATGTTGAGCAGATGCAGGTGGAAATGAGAGAATATATGAAGGGAGTATGGGAGCATATCAAGGTAAGGATGTATGATGTGGTGAGTAAACCATATCAGATGTTTGCAGAGGAGGAGATGAAGGAGGAAAACTTGTTTATGGAGAAGCAGAATGCTGAACTAAAGCAGCAGTATACTGACCTGAAAGGGCAGTTGGAGGACCTGAAGATGCAGCTGCAGCAACAAGGAGTTCAACAATCAGAGCAGGTGTTTGTTAATAAAAATTCTGAAGTGTTTGCAGGAACTGATGTGGTAGAAGGAGTTCAAGAGCATATGACTGAATCAGCAGGGAGAGGTGCAGCTATAGAACGGCCTAAAGATGTTGCAGAGGAGGAGACAAAAGATGCAGGAAGAATTCACAACTTAAGAGATCTAGTGCAAGTGATTGTGGATGAGGTACTCTGTCAAGACACTGAAAGTACTAAAGAGGCAGTTACAGTTCAGGTGGATGCAGAGATTGAAGCACTTGACAAGGAAACTTTAACTACAGCAGCAATTTCACAACAAACTGAATTCAAGGATCAGCTGGTGGATGAATTTTTTGATCAAGGGATGGGTTCTCACAATGTTTGAGAAACATTGCCCACCAGGTGTGCCAAGTGTTAGTGCCTGATCTGTCAGGGCATTCATGGTATTCAGGATATTTTGAACTGTAACTAAAGACCTTTAACTTTTGAACCTTAGGGATATGTGGACATTAGTACTTATATTTTTTTGGGTAGTTGTGAATGTGGCTCGTGGTGTCTCAGGACGAGGGGCAGTTATGGGCATTCCTGTCGATGCAGTTCTCTTTCTCTAGTACTACCGTTTTCCTGCTGTGTACATGAATGATGATGATGAAGATAATGTGATGGCAATCTATTTTCCTCTTAGCTATGATGTTCTGTACTCATTTCCTTTGCAGTATTGTGTGTGAGTATTCAGTTTCATGTTCCTGATTCATATAAACTGTATGATTACTGCATTGAATACCTGTTAGGGCTGTGTGCCCCTAACAGGAGGGGGGGGAGAAGGAGGAAGGCAGGGGTAGGGAGAGAGAGGAGAGGGAGAGAGAGAGAGAGATAGAGAGGAGGGAGGAGGGAGGAGAGAGGAGGAGGAGAGAACAAAATGTTTATTACTTTTTGGGGGAAAAGAGTTTTGAATAAATGGACTTTCTAAGCTTGTGGGTTAAAAAATGGGTCAAAAATGATTTTTGGATATGTATATATGTTGGGAGGGAGTTTTAAGTTAGAAACAAGTAAAAATGATTTTTTTTTTAAAAGTCAAATTTTGTCTCTTTGTGACCCACGTTTTTGCTGATGTGGACACACCCCTATGCTTCCTTCACTTTAAAAAAAAGCTAGAGAGAGAAAGTAACCCTTTAGGTCCACATCCTACATTTGTGTAAAAAAAAGTCTAGAAAATCCTACTCAAAACAACCTTCTTCAATGCCCTTGCCCCCTAAACCCAACACAACATTAGCCTTAACACTAGGTTGGTAATGGGACACTTTTATGTCCTGTTAAGTGACCATTTTCCTTGAATTATGTCAAGAGTTTCAAAATGGATTTTGAGGTGATATCTATCTAGAAAGTTGTCTCATGAGCTGAAAAAAACTTGACATTTTTTTGGAATATCAACTCCATCTTTAACCTTGTCCTTGCACTACATTTCACAACCTAAACTGTGTGAAAAAACAGGTCCTGTTTTTGGCTTTTTTCAACTTTTTGCAACTATACCACTCTAGAATTCATTTTTGTGAGGTCTATAATGCTAGAGAACTATCTTTAGTAGTCCTCAACATGTCCTGATGCTTCTAGGGAGAAATAAATATTAAAGTTGTAAGTTATGACCAAATTACAAAAATTGTCAAATCCTGTTTTTTAGCCAATTTTAGCCCTTCTATGATTTTGGCCATGGCGGAGCTACATATTGCAGCTGCTCTCCGCTCCAAAGAGGCTATGCTCTTGCAATAAGTAGAAGTTGAACAGGCTGCTGCTGCTGATTATGAAGATGGGGAGGAAACCCAAATCTCGACCCCCGAGTAGCTTGGATGAGAAAGAAAAAGAACAACTTGTAACAAGGAGGATCATGAAGTTGGTCTTTGTCCATCCCTTGGCTGTTTGGGGCGGGGTGAGCGCCGCCTCTGGGAGGCAGTGGTGGCATGCAACTAGGCTGATAATGGAGTGGATGCTGGACTAGTGGACTCATATCATCAAACTAGTTGAAGATTCTCGGAGAAACGTTGTTGATTCCCTTATTCCTGTGAGAAGGAGGAGGACTCACTGAGAGAGAGAGAGAGAGAGAGAGAGAGAGAGAGAGAGAGAGAGAGAGAGAGAGAGAGAGAGAGAACACATAGAGGCGTGGGGGAGCAGGCGAGAATGGGGTGATTGTATTAGGTACCGAGAGATCTGTTATATACAGTTGCATGGTAGTTACAAGGGAGCTACGAGCCTGCGAGATATCTTGGGATGCGGGCCGTTGTGCCTGCTAGGATGCTGAGTAGGATCGATCATGTGGATTATTATTCCCACATGCCTCCGTAAGACACATCGTCCATTGAGAGAGAGGCATGCATGTGCATAGTGTATGCTTTGGGTTTGTACAATCATGCTCATGCAAACCTACATGAAATGAATTCATGACAAGACTGGAGATTGAATTCAACCGGGGTTGATGGTTGCCTCCATTAGTAGTGATGTCTTCAGTTCAGATCTTCTCTCTACATGAGCTTTGAAAGGCTTTATCTGGTCCACAACATGTATGCTTTCATTTCGCTTGAGGGGGCGAACATGTGGTACTCAAGCTCTTGAAAGCATATATGTTGCAGACCAGATAAAGCCTTTCAAAGCTCGTGTAGAGCGAAGTTATGAGGTGAAGACATCACTATTAATGAAAGCAACCATCGACCCACGCTGATTCAATTTCCAGCCTTGTCATGAATTCATTTCATGTAGGTTTGCATGAGCATAATTGTACAAACCAAAGCATACACTACGCACATGCATGCCTCTGTATGGATGATGTGTCTTACAGAGGGATGTGGGAATAATAATCCACATCATGCATCCTACTCAGCATCCTGGTAGGTAGGCACAACGGCCTACCAACGGGTAAAAGATGGAACTGATGCTCAGGAGGAAGGGCTACAGCCATGTAAGCATCCATCCTGGTAGGCACAACGGCCTACCAATGGGTAAAAGATGGAACTGATGCTCATGAGGAAGGGCTATAGCCATGTAAGCATCAAGTAGATCCAATTTCAAAATTTTGTTTGAAGAGGTATTCAAGGTAGTTTCAAACAGAGCCAAGAGTGTGGATTTGGTCAAATCCTTGGAAGGGTAGCTAACGCCGCTTCATGCAATTGGCCTTGCGAGGTGGGTCACTGCCAAAGCGGGTCTGCGCTTTTGGCAGGACTTGTGAGCTTGCTTCATATTTGGGCTACCTGCAGGACCCATTTGCTGACGAGGGTTGTATGGTGCAGAATTGCATATTTGGAAAGTGTGCCTCATGATCAAATTCAACAACTTGAGATTTGAACTGCCTCAGACGACCTTCAACAGCAGGTAGGGTGCATGGCTCAGGCAACCGAGAGGTTTGAGGCATGTAGTTGGTTGCTACACCAATATTAGCAAGATTGGGAACAGTTGCCTTGAATTGGTGGATTGAACCACATAAGGAGTAGTCAGGTTGGCAAGAAGGGCCTTAGTAGTGGCGCCAACAATCGGAGGTGCGGCATTGCATGTTGAATGTCTGGCTTCAAGAGGCCGCCAAGCTTTGCTAGCTAAAAGCAGGGAGTTGAAGGCAGCAAGGGGCTGCACTGTTTGAGGATGCAAGGGCTTGCCAAGCTGGAGATCACTCTCCTTGTTGGCGCAAGCTAGATTGAGTGGAGGGCCTCAAGCTTGGAGGCGGCACCAACAGCAGGTGGTGAAGCACCAGCTCCGTCTGCAGCTAGGTGGAAGTCTGTCTTGGCCACAAGGGTGGCGTCAGTCACAACTGAATTGAAAGCAGCAAGATGTTTGGCTGCAGGGAATGCATCATGGGCCGCGGTAGCTTCGGCAGGGGTGGTAGCACCAACGGCAGTAGTAGCATCGGTGCTGCAGTAGGGTCGGCTTTTGCAGGGGTCGCGCCATATCTGCTGCAACAAGGGTTGCAGTAGCATTGTCTGCAAATAGGGCTGCAGTGTTGCAGTAGGCGACATCTGCAGCAGGAGTTGCAATGTCGTCTGCAGCAGAAGTATGAGCAGAGTCTTCTTCTCCAGCAGGAGTGCAAGCGGCCACCTTTTCTGCAGTAGTGTTGGCAACGGCCGATTGGATTCACTGGTGCGACGACACCTCCGTCTGCAGCGTGGAAGTCAGCAGGATGGGCGCCTGCTGTGTGCGTGGCTGGCCTGTCTGGAGAATTTGCAGCAGCGTCTTCTTCTCTAGCTGGCTTGGGGTCATGAGCACTGACCACGAGGAAAGGCCTGAAGTAGTCGCGAGCTAGAGGAGGGATGCATAGGCTTGGCGCAAGAGGCATGGAGGGCTCGCCGCAAGCCAGCGAGGAGAAGCGGCAATTATTGAGAAACATGCACGCACACACAGAGCGAGTACTCGTGAGAGAGGCAAGAATGAGAATCATATTACGCTTGGGCAGTTTAAATCGTACATCAGAGTGGTGGTTGCCCATCAGTTACAAGGGGAAACTGAATGTCCAGTTACAAGGGGAAACTGAATGTCCAGGGAGGTTCTTGGGAAACTAAAGTACGGCGACTTAATTTATTAACTTCTTGCGCCACACACACCCTTAAGTTGATAATTTCCATTACAGTGGTTTTAAGCCAAGCTGCCAAGCTGCTGACAGCTTTCACGATGTTTAGCCTTTGGGATTGACTCGGTCCAAAAATCTTACGATGTTTAGCCTTTGGGATTGACTTGGTTAGAAAATCTGACCACTATTGTAATCACTAATGCTCACTGTGAGATAAAAGAAGAGTACTCAGCTGAATATAATGAAGCTAAATTGCATGACAAAATGAACTGATACAACGCCTGTTTATATACATGAGTAGGAGTTGATTGTGGGTGGTAGCTAGAGCTAACTAGGAGTTGATTGTGGGTGGTACCTAAAGCTAACTAGGGCTCGAATGTAGGAGGTGATTAAGGACCGAAATTAGGTGAGGAGAGTGAGGTGGAGTGCACTCCCACTTACAATTTTTAACCTCCCCCCTTAAGTGGGAGAACACGACAACAAAAGAAAACTAGGATTTGTGATGAGAGAGATTCCCCCTGGAGATTAAGTTCAAGAGAGGAGACCAAGCATCTGACATGATGCATACAATTTGGCTTGATCAGTAGGCTTGGTGAGACAATCAGCCCAATTATCTGATGTAGGAGTGTAGATGAGGGAAATGAAGCCATGCTCCATCAATTCCTTCAAGGCATGATAGGCAATGCAGATGTGCCACGTCTTTGAGCTGAGCTGAGGAGCAGAAGCCAACGCAATAGCTGACTGGTTGTCGCAGTGGAGGGAAATAGGGCTCTAATCCATGGGGATGGGAAGCCTCATCTCATAGATAAGCTGAGATAGCCAAAGGACTTCGTGGGAAGCAAGGGAGGCCGCCACATACTCCGCCTCCGTAGAAGAATGCGCGATGGTGAGTTGGCGCTTGGAAGTCCATGTGATAGCTCCGCCGGCGATAGTGAAGACATATCCTGATGTAGAGTGGCGAAGAGGATCTTCAGCAGCCCAGTCGGCATCCACATAACCTGTAAAAGCAAGAGGACCATCCTCGCGATGGAAAGTTAAGGAATAATGCATAGTGTGCTTGAGGTAGCAGAGGCAACGGAGGGCGGCTTGGCGATGGATGCGGTGAGGGAGCTGAAGTGCACGGGAGAGAATGTGGCCGGCATAGCAAAGATCGAGGCGAGTGCAAGTAATGAGGTAACGAAGCTGGCCAAGGAGCTTATTGTATTTGAAATCTTGAAGAGCAGTAGCATCAGCTTTAGTGTAGGGGTGAAGTTCAAGAGCAAGCTTTGCATTGAGAGCAAGTGGTGTGGGTTGGCCATTAGCAGATTGCAAACCGAATTGCGCAAGAATTTGCATGATGTAGTGTGATTGGGAAATCTTTATGAAGCGACCATGAGGATGGCGAATGACATTGATACCAAGAAAGAAATCCATTGGACCCTTGTCACTGATAGGAAAACCAGAGGCAAGCATATCATGTACTATGTCAATGATGGTTGGATGAGATGCAACCACATGGATATCATCCACAAAAAGACCCAAGATAGCAAAGCCAAACGGACGGTGAAGCACATAGACATTGGAATCAGCAAAAAGGCGATTCCAACCATTGTTGGAAAGATGATTGTGCATGCGTAAATACCATTGACGAGAGCTTTGCTTGAGACCATAGATGGGGCAATGCAAGCGACATACATAATTGGGGTGATGGGGATCAATGAAATGAGGGGGCTGTTGCATATAAATCTCTTCTTCAAGCAAACCATGTAGAAAAGCAATGATAATATCAAAATGCTGCAGTGGGAGATCAAAGGCAGCAACAATGGCGACAATTAGGCGAAAAGATGACATACCAAGAACAGGGGAATACGTGTCGTTGTAGTCGACTCCGGGACGCTGGGTGAAACCTCGAGCTACTAACCGCGCTTTGTAGCGATCAACAGAACCATCAGGGCGGAGCTTGCGCTTCAAGAGTCACTTACAGCCGATGATATTATGATGAGGTGGCCGCGTGAGCAATGTCCAAGTGTGGCAGTGATGAAGGGCAGCGAGCTCAGCATGGATTGCTTCAATCCAAGCGGAGGCTTCTTCGGAGTTGAGGGCAGCTGAAATGGAGGGGCCGTTATTATCTTCGAGAATTGTGGGAATATCTTGGGAGACACTTTCTTCAGAGAGGGTGGTGTGGAAGCAGGTGGCTTGGTAGATGTCATCCAGTAGGCGAACTCGAGGATGGATGGGCGAATCTTCACTCGAGTTGGGAGGAGAGTATGCCGAAGATTGGGCAGCTGATGATGAAGTTGCACACGGAGAAGTAGCAGAGTCAGAGGTTTGAGACTCGACTTCAGAGAGGGTGGAGCGAGTGAAGTTGCTGGGAGTAAGAGCAGCGGAAGGTGGAGGGGAGAGCGCAGCCTAAATGTGTGTGGGCCGGCTGAGATGTGAATACATGAGGGAGAGTGGGAGGAAGAAGTTGAGCTGTGAGCCATAGTGTGTGTGTGGTCAAGGTGAGTGACAGAAGGCGTGTGGTGAGCACGGCGATGGTATGTGCAAAGAGGGGAGCAGCGTGGGTTGATATAGGTGTTGCTGAGGCTGCAGGGAGGGAAGCGTGACTACAGGGAAGATTGGCTGAGTAGTTACTGATGAGGTTACGTGAGGGAATTTTGCCATAATTTAAGTGATGATGTGGCTTTAAAAGGGGGCTTAATTGAGTTGATTGAGCCATAATTAAAGGAGAGAAATGAGATGACGTTGGTGAGGGAATGGCAGCCGGGATTGATGGAGCAGCAAGAGACTCCTCATGTGCAGTTGTAGCAGGGGAAATTTCAGCCAGACGTGAGGGAGCAGGGGGCGCATCTACACGGAGAGGGGCAATAGCAGGTGAATGTGCGGTCAAGAGGTGCTATGAAGAAGGTGGTGTAGGCGAGCGGGGAGCTGTGGATAGAGAGGAAGTATGTGAACCCGAGCAGGAGGAAACACCTTGTAGTGGTGAGACCGAGAAGAGCAGAAGTGTGGGCGGGTCCGGTGCTGAAGCAGGGGTTGCGGGTGCCGATGTAGAGGAAGGGGAGGAGGTAGGACCGGAGTCCATGTGGAGAAGAAGACGACGGAACGATTGTAGAGAAAACTGTGGGTACCTGGATTGAAGAGCTTGTAAGCTTTTATGCCAATGGGGTCGCCGTAGCCGATGAAGATGTGGCGAGTACTCCGAGGTGCCAACTTCGAGGTTGGATGGGTGTCAAGAGCATATGCAGGGCAACCGAAGATACGTAAGTGACTGAGGGTGGGTGGAGCACCAAACCAACGAGCATAGGGTGTTTCACCTTGAACTGTAGAGTTGTAGCTGCGATTTTGAAGATAGCAAGCTGTAGAGACTGCCTCTTCCCAATATCCGAAAGACAATTGCACTTGAGCGAGCATGGCACGAGCAGCATTGAGCAAAGTGCGATTTTTGTTGGGGTATAAAGCCCAATGTGGTCGCCCAGGTAAGTGGATGGGCTGCCAGGTATGTACACATATTCTTTTGTTAAAACCTAATAAGAACTCACTGTGCTCTACACATTACAGTAGAGCGAGTTCACCATATCGTCGTGCTCTTCTTCTCGCACTCTCTCTCGCGTCGCACTTCCGCTCGTACTCCTTCAACTGGTATCAGAGCTCAGATCGAGGCTCGGGGTAGCACTACAGGAGGCTAGAGTCACCAGCTCAGATTGGAGTGAAATTCGACAGGCAAAGACACGGCCCCAAATCCTGTGGGTGAGTCCTTCGGGCTTGGTGTCCTCGGAATTTCATTCTGAGGTCATCTCGGCCACCGTTCGGCTTTGACAAAGGTCTGCGCAGGCCATTTTCGACTACGTGGTCTCGGCAGGTACAGATCCGACTCTGTAAATTTGGGGTTTTCGGCCTACGACTGTAGGTGCTGAGGATATCGACACTCCCAGAGTGTTGATTTGTGGCTGTCTACACATCGAAGGACGGCTCGCAGTTCTTGGAGGCGTGTCACATACGACTCGGACGCATCTACACAGAGACTGTAGGCGACATCCACTAGTTCATCAGGTAGCTTGTGTTTGCTGCTTGATATTCCAGATTTCATCCTGACATTGCAGGTACTTCCACATGGGATGTATTGTCATAGATGATGTATGTTTGTTGAGAGTTTGTTGGCTGTGAGTCACGCAGCAAACAACCGCCGCAGCGGTTACAACATATAGTGGGAAATTTGTGGATGTATGACTTTGTGGGAAGTCTATGTACTGTCAGATTTACTGCAGCCTTTGTTGAGGGTCGAGTGAGGTTTTATTGAGCTGGGGGATTCTCGAATGTTGAGATCCTTTCGGTGATACAGGTCTTGGAGCGATCCCTCGAGCACCCTTAGATAGGCAGCTAGGATGTATTGACTGTGAGTTAGACAGTTGCGATTGCATCTTTGCTTTACTGTCGTTGAGGCATTGTCATAGTCTATGCTTACAGGACAGTGACAGGACGGTGAGAGACAGTACAGGCGCAGGACAGGTTTACCCGCAGCTTACAGTGTCAGAGAGACAGTGTTTTTTTGAGCTGTTTTTTGGTCTGTTTTTCTAGTACACCAGAGCCATTTTACAAAGGAGACTCTGCCGAAATTTATGCAGAATCTGAAGCTTTCTTGGTTCATTTGATAGGTTGATATTGGTTCAGAGGTCGGTTTACAAGGGAAACTCTGCCGAATTTTTCCCAGGAAAGTAAACCACTGTGAAGTGTAGCTATGGCTGGATCACAGGACACTGCTCTTTACAATATCAAGAAGCTGGATGGAACCAATTTCCCATTGTGGAAGAAGCAGATTTGGCACGTGTTGGTACAAAAGAAGCAGATAAAACCTATAAAGCTCAAGGGGATAAAACCAGAAGATATGGACGAAGATGAATGGAGCGAAATGGATGAATTGGCACTTTCTACCATTATGCTGACTTTGGCAGAAAGCGTTTACTTCAATGTAGCAGACGAGATGTCGGCTTATCAAGCATGGTTAAAGCTAAGTGATCTTTATGAGAAGTAGAGTGCAGCTTCACAGGTATACTGGCTTAAGAAGCTTGTTGACTTGAAGATGAATGAAGGGACACCTATGTCCAATCATCTGAATGAATTCAACACAATCTAAAGTCAATTGTCAGCTCAAGGTGTCAAGTTTGATAAACGTGTTAGAGCTATGTTCCTGTTTATCACATTGCCGGAAAGTTGGGACACTTTTCGCATAGCTTTGAGTAATTCTGCACCTCCAGATGGTTTGAACATAGCAGGTGTAGAAGGAAGTCTGCTTATTGAAGAAACCAATAGAAAGACAATGGACAAAGGCAAAGGAATAGCCTTAGTTGTCAGGGGAAGGACCAAAGAAAAGTACAAAGGTGGAAAGAGGAATCAGTCTCGTAGCAAGTCCCGCAGTGCTAAAGGCAAGAGTGACATAGAATGCTACCATTGTGGCAAGAAGGGTCACATGAAAAGAGACTGCAGAGAATGGAAAGCAGAAAAAGGCAAAGAGAAAGTTGAAGACCATGGTGAGAAGAACAAGTCCTCAGTGAAGATTCAAGAAATAAATGTGACAAACATTGTTGCAAAGGATGACAGTCTAGTGTCAAGAAACATCTACTTCTTGAAGAATACAATGGACTCATCTCTTCTTACAGCATCTGATGGAAATGCACTGAGTGACTGGATTATAGACTCAGGGGCATCACTTCATGTGTCTCCAAACAAGGAGTGGTTTACCTCTTATGTGACCACTAAAGATCATGTTCGGCTAGCCAATGGGCAGACATGTGAGATCTTAGGTGTTGGAGATGTTCAATTGAAGTTTCAGAATGGCTCTTCTTTCATGCTGAAGAATGTGAGACATGTTCCCGCAATTACAAAGAGCTTGATCAGCACAGGTTTACTTGATGATGCTGGCTACGTCACCACTTTTGGACAGAACATGTGGAAGATATCCAAGGGTTCTATGACAGTAGCACATGGAGTAAATTCTGGAGGACTTTACATGATTTATGTATCAAATGTCTCTAAAAATGTAATCAATGTAACCGAGCATCCAAACGTTTCTTTGTGGCATAGCCGGTTAGGACATATGTCCAAGAAGGGAATGGAAATCTTGTCTCGTTCTGGTTATTTTCCTGGATTTTCATTTAATGATTTTGAATTCTGTGAACATTGTCTGTATGGTAAGCAAACACAACAGCCACATAAGCATAGAAGCAGTAGAAGAGATACACAGTTGGCACTTGTTCATAGTGATTTGTGTGGACCTATGCCTAACCTATCTCTAGGGGGAGCTTCTTACTTTATGACATTTATAGATGATTACTCGAGGAAAGTATGGGTTTACTTTCTCAAGCACAAGGATGAAGCGTTTAGTGTTTTCAAAACGTTTGTGACACTTGTGGAGAATCAGAGTGGCAAGAAGCTTAAATGATTACGCACTGACAATGGTGGAGAGTATGTTTCAAAGGCCTTTCAGGACTTTTGTGAGTCAAAAGGTATAAAACATGAACTTACTGCTCCTTACAATCCTCCTCAAAATGGTGTTGCTGAGAGGATGAATAGGACCATACAAGAGAAGGTCAGAAGTATGTTGTCTAATGCACAGCTGCCAAATGGGTTTTGGGCTGAAGCTGTATCAACAACTGTTCATCTTGTAAATAGATCTCCTAGCAAGGTTTTGCAGAAGGATTCAGTGCCAGAGATGGTATGGTCAGGCAAGGTACCCTCATACAAGCATCTCAGAGTCTTTGGCTGTGAGGCATATACTCACGTTGCAAAGGAATTTAGGAACAAACTTGAGCCAAAGAGTAGAAAGTGCATCTTTCTAGGCTATGGTAATTCTGGTGAGATGGGGTACAGACTTTGGGATTTCGAATCCAGAAAGGTTATCCGTAGCAATGATGTTCACTTCAATGAAGCCAAATATCATTCTAAACCAGAGAAAGTTGAGGAGATTAGAAGAGTTGTCTTCCAAGAAGATGGACCTGCACGTGCAAGACAAAATGTCAGGGCTCAAGAGGAGCAAGGACAGGATAGATTGGAACCACAGGTTGTGGCTGAGCCTGAGCCACCTATTGTGCGTAGATCTGGACGTGTCACGCGACCTCCTGATAGGTTTGTTCCATCTATGAACTATGTCATGTTGGCTGATTGCAATGAGCCTTCATGTTACAAGGAAGCAGTGCAAATGAAGGACTCCGGGAATTGGCAATTGGCCATGCAGTCAGAGATGACAGCTCTGCATAAAAACCAGACATGGAAGCTAGTTAAATTACCATGGGGCAAAAAGGCTCTACCCTGTAAATGGGTATACAGGTATAAGATCACCGCTCATGATAGTCAACTTTAAGCAAGAACAAGGCATTGACTTTGATGAAGTCTTCTCTCCGGTGGTCAAAATGACTACATTGAGATGCTTTCTTGCATTGGTTGCCATATTAGATTTGGTGTTGCACCAAATGGATGTCAAGACAACGTTCTTGCATGGTGATTTAGATGTGGAAATTTACATGTAGCAGCCAGAAGGGTTTGTTGAGAAAGGCAAGGAAGATTGGATATGCCAGTTGTTAAAGTGTCTTTATGGCTTAAAACAATCACCGAGGGCATGGTACCATAAATTCCACAAGTTTATGCTTTCTCAAGGCTACAAACGTAGTGAGTTCGATCACTGTCTATATACAAAGAAGGCTAAGGATGGTAGTTGGTTGATCCTTATTTTGTATGTGGATGACATGTTGATTGCTGGCAAGCACTTGGAAGAAAATTCAGCTTTGAAGTCAAAGATGGAAAAATCGTTTGACATGAAAGACATGGGTGAGGCAAGTCATATACTTGGTATGCGCATTGAGGGAGACAGATAAAAAAGTTGATTTGGTTATCTCAAACAGAGTATATTGACAAGGTTTTGCAACGTTTCAATATGGAGAAGGGAAAGGCATTGAGTGTTCCATTGCCACCATATGTGAAACTTAGCAAACAAGATTGTCCTGTGTCTGAGGAAGAACAGGTTGAAATGGATAAGATTCCATATGCGTCTGCAGTGGGTAGTTTGATGTATGCAATGATTGCTACTCGCCCAGACATTGCATTTGCAGTGGGAGTAGTAAGTCGATACATGTCAAACCCAGGCAAGAAACATTGGGAGGCAGTGAAAGGAATATTGAGATACCTGAAAGCTACAAAGAGTATGCGTATATGCTATGGGAGTCAGGAGCTAAGTGTAAAGGGTTTTACAGACTCAGATTATGCAGGTGACTTAGACAACCAAAGGTCTACGTCAGGTTATGTCTTTACATTGACTGGTGGAGCAGTATCATGGCGTTCTAGATTACAAGATTGTGTTACTCAGTCTACTACAGAGGCTGAATATGTTGCAACATCAGAGGCATGCAAAGAATCAATTTGGCTTAATCGACTAGTAACAGATTTGGGAATCAAAGAAGAGATGCCTGTGTTATATTGTGATAGTCAAAGTGCTATACAATTGGCTCGCAATCCAGTTTATCACTCAAAGACAAAGCATGTGGATGTGAAGTATCATTTCATCAGGGAAATGCTCGAGGATAAGCAACTTCAGCTTGTCAAAGTTCACACCACAGAAAATCCTACTGATCTACTTACAAAAGGACTTTCCTCAGAGATCTTTGTGCATTTTCGCAAGCAGTTAGGTGTAGGGTAGTACATCACTTCTCTACATCTCTTGTATATTAGCTTGTATAGTAGCTTCTCTCACACTTAAAGTACCACATTGGACTTTAAGTGGGAGGTTGTTGGGGTATAAAGCCCAATGTGGTCGCCCAAGTAAGTGGGTGGGCCGCCACGTATGTACACATATTCTTTTGTTAAAACCTAATAAGAACTCACTATGCTCTACACATTACAGTAGAGCGAGTTCACCATATCGTCGTGCTCTTCTTCTCGCACTCTCTCTCGCGTCGCACTTCCGCTCGTACTCCTTCAATTTTTACGCTCTGCTACGCCATTTTGTTGAGGGTGGTTGGGGATACTGAATTCATGAAGTATGCCACTTGTGTGGCAAAGATCGCGGAAAGCATCGGAAGTGTACTCACCACCTTGGTCGGAGCTAAATCGTTGAATGAGCCGTCCAGTGTGATTCTCAACTTGAGCTTTATAGTGCTCAAAGTGATAGAGTGTGGAGGATTTTTCTGATAGAAAATAAATAAAGGTGTAGCGGGAATAATCATCTATAAAAGTAAGGAAATATTTATGACTTGTGAGGGATTGGACAGGGAGAGGGCCACAGAGATCTGAGTGAATAAGAGCAAGCGGATGTGAAGTGCGAGAAAAAGAGTTAGGAAAGGGTTTGTGAGTAGCTTTACCAATGATGCAACCTTCATAGAGGTTGATAGATGTCAATCGTTTGGGAAGACCAAGAGCTAGTTACCGATTTTTCATTTGATGAAGAGCGTGCTGAGAGATGTGGCCAAGCCGATAGTGCCACTTGAGGGTTTCTTCTTGCATAGCAGTGTTGGCTATTGTGGCGAAAGCATGAGCCGAGGTAGAAGAATTGCTGAGCGGGTACAACTTACCTTGGCGAGGACAGCTAATAGTGAAAATATGGCCACTAGGAGCACGAGCATGGATATGACAGCCGAGACGAGAGAATTCCATCTTTAAGCCTTGATCGGTAAGCTCGGACACAGAGATGAGATTTTGCGTAGACCAGGAACATAGTAGACTTGAGGTACAATGACTTTGCGACCTTCAGGCAAAGTGATCTCGACATCACCATAAGCTTGCACCGATTGGGTGCTATCATCACCTAAGCTAACTTCTAATGGGATGGAGAGAGTGGTAAGCTTCTTGAGCCATTCTCGGTGATATGTCATATGATGGGTGGCACTAGTATCTAGAAACCACATATCACTAGAGGTAGAGGGGGCACCTATGAAAGTTGCATACAGTTGCATGGGCGAGTGGGGCGTCATGAGAAGCGGTTGGCTAGGGCCATCATAGGGTGATAGCTCAGTATAATGAGCTTGGGCTTGAGGATATGGGCTGAAGTTTCCTGCATTGAACCTTTGGTGGACGAAGATGGGGAGAAGTCCTCTACTTGCGTGATTCCTCTTTTTCTGATGACAATCTTTTTCTAGGTGACCATATTTATGACATAAGTTGCATTGAAAGTGAGCATGTGGATTGCTCTTACCGCCATGATATTGTCGTTGACGACCACCATGATTGGAGTTTGAACGGTGGTGTCGAGGAGGTTGCTTATTGTTGTTGAAGGAGCCTTGGCGGTCGTAGTTGTTGCCGTGAGGCTTAGCTGGCTTTATGGTGGTGGCAAGTGCCACTGGTTGAGCGCCCGCAGACTGACCACGGAGAGCCTCTTCTTGGTGGATTTTGGCCACCAAGGGTTGCAACTGCAGATCCACACTTGAGGCTTGTGTGGTGATGAATGCCCGCCAAGAGGATGGAAGGGCTACCAGCAAAATCATGGTTTGTAATGTCTCAGGGATGGCCAATCCCGAGATAATGAGTTCATCAAGAAGAGCCTGCCAAGCATCCACAAACTTGGTAGCGCTTTGTCCTTCTTGCATGTTGGTGTTTACCAGTCTCTTGATCAAGGAGACTTAGTAAACTAATTCAGTATGCTCATATGTCTTCTGGAAGAAAGACCATATAGCTTTTGCCGATTTAAGGGATCGCACCATTTGCACTTGTTGATCTCCACAATGGAGGATGATCTCCATGTGAGCAGTGTTATCTTTCGTCGTCCACTCGGCTGGCACAGGACTTGGAGCCGAAGTGGAGATAACATCCCATAGTTGAAGCTCCTTGAGGTAGAGCTCCATCTTCAACTTCGAGACTTGATAGTTGTTGCCATTAAGCTTATCTATGGTGTGATACCTAGCTTTAAGAGAAGGGGTAGAAGAGCTCTCTGCCATCTCGCAAGGTTCCGGATGCCTTGGGAGAGAGGAGCAAGACAAGTGTCGCTAAGAGTGATTAAGGATCTAGTTGCTTGCAAGCTTGAGTGAGCTGTTAAGCTAATAGGGGCTCTGATACCATGTAGGAATAATCAAACAAACACTAATACTGATGTTAGGCTAATCACTAATGCGCAAAGTGAGATAAAAAAAGAGTACTCAACTGAATATACTGAAGCTAAATTGCATGACGAAATGAACTGATACAACACCTGTTTATATACATGAGTAGGAGTTGATTGTGGGTGGTAGATAGAGCTAACTAGGAGTTGATTGTGGGTGGTAGCTAAAGCTAACTAGGGCTCGAATGTAGGAGGTGATTAAGGAGTAAAAGGTGGACCTAAATTAGGTGAGGAGAGTGAGGTGGAGTGCACTCCCACTTACAATTTTTAACATGTTATGTACGAACATGGGAGAGCTCGATGCTGCCTCCTTGAATGAGCTCTCTGATGAACTGTGGCTTCATCGCTATGTGCTTTGTCTTTTCTGAGTGTTTTAGATTCTTTACAATCATTATGGCGGACATATTGTCACAATGAAGTACAAGAGGCTGATTGAGGAAGAGGGTAGTCTCCATCAGGAAAGATGCCTTCTTTCGAGGCAAGTGTCATTGCTACATATTGAGCTTCTGTTGATGACAAAGTAACTCTTTGCCGTTTCTTACTTTGCCAAAAGATTTCACCATTAGTTAAGAGAAAAGTATACCCTGATGTGGATTGAACAGTATCTAGATCACCGCCCCAATCTGCGTCAGAATAGGCCACAAGGAAGGGCGTAGGCAGAGGCTGAAAAACATAATAGGAGATTCTGTAATCCTTTGTATGCTGCAGATAGCGCATGAGACGCTTCAGATATTGGATGCGAATCAGCCCAGGAGCCTTCATGTAGCGTGATAAAAGATTTGCAGCGAAACAAATGTTAGACCTAGTACAAGTTACTAGGTATCGCACTCCGCCAAGGATGTCTGAGTATGGAAAAGACTCGGTATTAGCAGCTAAGGAGGAAGGTCATTCAGATTGCTTCAGCTTGAGTGAAGTTGGGAGAGCGGTCTCCACTCCTTTGCATGCAGACATGTTGAACTTCTTGAGGAGGGAATGGATGTAAGACTCTTGGCTGATCCGAATGAAGCCGTTTGAAGGATCCTGCATTACTTGAATCCCAAGGCAGTAATGAAGGGGGCCCATGTCAGTCATGGAGAAGGAAGAGTGGAGTTCTCCTTTGGCTATCTCAAGGGCAGACTCAGAGTTGGAGAGCATCAAAATATCATCCACATGATTCGGGTGTTGCACTGAGATGTAGTGATCAGACTGTTCCATGTAGATTTCCTTCTATAGATCACCATTTAAAAAGGCAGTGCATACATCCATTTGATGGAGATGGAAACCAAATAGAGAAACTATGACAATTAGAACTCGAAAGGAGGTGATGCGAAGCACAAGAGAGAAGGTTTCAGTGTGAAATCCATGCCAGGACCTGTGTAAATCCTGGCGCCACAAGACGAGCTTTGTAGCGTGAGCCTGAACCATCATCATTGAGCTTCTTGCGTAGTAACCACTTGCAGGTCACCAACTTTCTGTTGGGTGGGGGAGGAACCAGCTGCCATGTGCCATTATCCATATGTGATTGGTACTCTGACTCCATTGCTTGCTGCCAAGATGGGGCCTCAAGTCCACACATTAGAGCCTCATCCAAAGATATTTCATCAATGGATTCAACAAGCAGAAGAAGCGTGTCAAGATCTTCTCAGGAAGCATGGAGCACCTGGAGATAGAGGACTTCAGCTATATTGATGTTACCAGAGGCTGCTCCACAGATGGAATCACCAAGGGTTTGAGTGGGCTGAACTGTAGAATCCAACAACAAAGCATGGTTTGCCTTCTCGTAGATCTCATTGAGGGATCGAACCTTCGAAGACTTGGAAGCTCGAGCCTGGGCCGCGCAAGGGGTGCTGGTGGATGAGTTCCACTCGTACAAATTGGCTCAAGTCCCTGTTGTTGGATGGAGGACGTGAAATCCTTGGAGTAGAGGCAGCTGGTGTAGTTGTATCATTCGCCAAAGATACCTGGAAAGTGGGGTTTTCTACCACATGAGGAGGAAGTTGGCAAGGTGGAGAAGGCATCAGCATGCGCCTTGTGACATTAGCTTGGGTATTATGACCAGGGAACAAGCTGGGGTTTGAAGATTTTTGGAAATAGGAAAAAATTGCACCACAAGTTTTGGAACTTTTCACAAGTTGAGAAAAAGGCCCTTTTTTCCACCCATTTTTACAGTTCATCGAAGAATTTTGGATGACGTACAAAAGTTTCATGATAATAAAAATAAGATTCGAATGAAAAAAGTGAACTTTTTAATAGCAAATATTGACTTTTCCACTCAATTTTGGAACAATCACGGCGCCGTGACTGTTCCAAGAGTGAGAAATTTTCTTTTTCCATAGAAAAACGGATTTTCACGCTCAAAAGTTTCCCGCCTGTGCATATGAAAAAGCAGTTTTCGCACACAGTGGGTGTGAATCTCCATTTTCCTACTCATTTTCACTCCTGTGAAAAGATCTAAAACTTGTAGTGTTGGTTTTGCTCCCAAGAGACCAAGGAGGGGCACTTTGAGGCAGAGGAGTGCCAATTGGAATTGGAGAAGAGGGCGCCGGTGGTATGGGAGGGGCAGGGGGCTATGGCATCGGATTCCAAACATCTGTTTCCTCCCATTCAGTCCGTGGAACAATTGATCTTGAAGGTGTTGAGGTGATGGGTTCTGAGGGAAGTGTAAGCATGGGAGGTACTGCATCTCCCTGCTAGGGACTAATCATGCACAAGAAGTTTTGGACAAATTCTCACAATAATTCCCACATTGTGAGTTACCTCAACATCATGAGCTTTTGTGAGGGAGGCACCGCATACGTAGCTAGGTACGATTGGGGGTAGGGGACCGCTGGCCCGGTGGGGGGGCCGGTGGTCGCCTGCCCCCAATCGTACCTAGCTAGGTATGCGATGCCTCTCTAACAGAAGCTTATGATGTTATGCATTGTATGAAAAACACTGAAAAAGACTCCGTTCTCCTACATGAGAAAATTCGTAAATCTTCTTGTGATGGCGGATTCATCAAAGTAGACAGAGTGGGCAAATTGAAATTTCTTCTGCTGCGAGTCAAACAACCTGTAGGCTTTAACAACAAAGCGGTCACCATAGCCCACGAACACCATCCTTGTGCTGGTAGGATCAAGTTTGTGACGCTGGACAAGAGAGCGTTCACAGGGTAGGCTGAACACCCGAAGACTCGAAGGTGCTGTAAATTTGGAATTTTACCAAACCAGTGGTAGTATGGGGTGAACTGGGGATCCACTGCATGTGAGATGCGATTTTGAAGGTGGGCAGCAATGGCAACAGCTTCCTCCCAGTATGATTTCGATAGTCCCGCTGTGAGTTAGAGAAATTGAGGGATAGAGAAAGAGGGAAAGATATATATATATATATATATATATATATATATATATATAGATAAATATATATAGAGAGAGATAGATAGAGAGAGAGAGAGATAAATAGAGAGATAGGGCTAGAGGGAAAGAGGGAGAGAGAGAGAGAATTAGAGATATCCGTCGGCAGAAAGAGATAGGTAGAGAGAGGAAGATAAAGAAATAGGGAGATAAAGAGCAATGGTTGTAGGTGGAGCAACCATTTTGTGGTGTGCGCAGTGCGCGTATGTTCCTACTTCTGCTATCAAAAAGACCTTCTTTACGTGAGGTCGAGAGACTCTCATTACTTTTTACTCTCTTCTCCTTAATTTCTCTATATTTCTCTCTATCTCTCTTCCTCCCCACCAAACAGGCAATAGGTTGGACAAATTTTAATGATACCATACCTCAGAATGGAGGCAGACATGCGTGAAAAATGGAGGCAAAGTAATCCCTCGAACAAGGAGCTGTTGTGAAGAGATGCTGCACAAGAGGCACAATAAAGAAGCTCTTCTTCATAGCACTCTACAGAAGCAACGAGCACTCTCGCACTGTGCACAACACAAAACGATGGCTATATTTACAACCATAACTCTTTATCTCTACTCAAAATGATGGCTACATTACGTATATGTATATATATTTGTGTGTACGTATATATTTGTTTATGGATGTATGTAGGCACTAAGTATGGGAGAATAGCACCCAAAGGTTAGACGCTTCCTCTTGGGTATAGTCCCTTTTTAATCGTGGTGCTACGGTCATTGGTTCACTCCTGCATGGATTACCATAACGTACCCTAAGATCCCTAAGAGGTGCCACTTGACCTTTGGCACTACTAGCCTCCACTTAGGTCTAGTAGTATGTATATGTATCTACATGTTTGTGTGCTAATATACTTGTGTACGTATTTATAGATGAGTGAGTAGGGAGGAAAGGTTAATCTTATATTGCTCTTTGTAATGTGGATGTCAGACGAGAGACAACCTGGTGGAGAGCAGCCAGCTGGCTCTTCTTTTGGTTGATTCACATCCCAAGTGGGCTCCCACCCGGGGTGAACATCGCCTCCAGTGGACCCGAGTCTTGAGTTAGTGAGAACAAGCAAGAAATAAAGAATGTAATTGGCTAGTTAACCCTAAACCATGAGTTTCATAGGTTTATTTTTGTTATTTGCAAGCATGGCCATCCTACAGCTACCCTTCTCAGGTTCCTCCACCAATCGTAGATCCAAACCTACATCAGGATCTCTCTTTACGAAACCAGTACCTCCAAGAGGTAGCGAATTTGTTTGGTCGCTACACTGCACATCAGCTTGCAAGCTACGATATTTCTTCGCAGACTACACCATAGGGGAGTGAGGGAGGGACTCCTTACCGACGGCACCTCAGTCTACAACCCCTTCTTATCATCCTACTCCCCTTCCATCACAGGGTCCTACTCCCCTTCCATACCAAGGTCCCACTCCCATCGCATCACAGGGTCTTACACCACTCCACTCCACTCCTGCTTCACCAGAACACCGTCTCCATTCCACTCCTGCTTCACCAAAACACCGTCAATAAACTTCCTCTAGCAGCACGCGTTGACGCTCGTCTTAGGGAAGCGAGCGGCATGAGAGACAAAGTGATGACGGATCGTGTGGTTTTGCCTATTTCAATAGTGGTGGGGGAATGGAGTCCCCACATTCAGAGTGTGCTGCCCCTGACATAGAGGATGAGGATACTGACTCACTCGTGCCAGACATGCATGGGCTCTACTACAGGGTTAAATATGCAGGGAGGTGGACTTCGTCACAGCGCAGGGCAGGACATTTTGATGCCATCTACAGATTCTTATACATTCAATGTATGAGAACTATTTTATAAAGTTTAGAGAACAACTCTCCGATCATGCATAGTACATTTAGGACATGCTGTTAGCTAGATTTCCAAATTCCCCCGATCAACGTTTTTCACAACAATGGTTGGAGGGCTACATAAAGACATTTCTAAAAAACAAGCAGTCTAGTGTGGGGTACGCAGCAGCCAATCAGGTCAGAGATCTAGACAAGAGCTACCGCGGTGGCAACATGGCAGACGCGGAGTGGGAGTAGGCAATTCAAGAAAAGAGCGATCAAGCTGCGACAGGATCATCATACAGACAACAATGTGAGGCTCGCGCCAGACAAACTCCCACGCACTATGGCTCAGGAGGCTAGGGAGCTTGGAAGGAAAAATATGTAAAATTGATTAAATTATAGCGTCGATCGGTGATTATTAAGATTGTAGTTGATGATTTGTTATTGTTATTGCTGACTTAGGAAAGTATTACTCTTTCTCGACCAACCAGAGAGATGGTTAAGTATCGGGAGCGACATACAAAATTTGATACTTGGCGATGGTTGTTAAAAAACAACCACATCTCTCGCGAGCAGTTCGACGAAGTGGTTGGATCACTACAAGCAGTAAGTTAAAACAAGTAATTTTGTATCAATTGATTTGTATTGTGGATAATTGTTTAATTTGGTTTGGGCTTATGTAGAGTCAAGGTGATCAAACGTACATGTCTGTGGATGACGACAAGATAGAGGAGGATTAGATAGAATAATATTTTGTCCAAACTTTCGTAAAGTCCCAATGTGACACAATGTATATACAACTATTTACATTTTATTGTAATTTTTTAAAATAGTTGATCTTGTGCATATTAAATTGTCAAGGTAAAGTAAATTCAATTTCAATTTTTTGGTTTTTTTTATACTCTTCCAAAAAACAATTGATGTTGCATTTTTTTTATGCAGGTAAAAAATAAAGGTGCTTATTTGGGTGGCCCAAATGAGCACCTTTATCTTTGAATGGCCATGTAGCGGCAATAAGCGCGGTAATAGAAGCGACAACTATTGCATAAAAGCAGCAGGTATATTGCCGCAACTATTACCGTGCTTATTGCTGAGAAACCACTAGCGCATCCATAGCCGCGGTTATTGCCGCTCCGGTAATTTTTTCTCTCTCCTTTTCCCTTTGTTTTTCCACGGAAAAGCTAGCGGTTATAGATAACTCCTTTTATAGTGTCACATCAAAGGCAAAAGGCTGCTTCTGATAAGCAAAGAAGATTCCAAGCCTTTAAAGAAAATGATTGGGTCTTAAAGTTCCCAAGGCTCGATTAAGGCACACAACAATCAAGAATCCTACGGGACACCAAAAGTACTATGCTAAGTTAGCAAAAAGGTACTATGGTCCCTTCCGGATTCTAAGGCCAATCAATGACATGGCCTATCAACTCAAGTTTCCCAGCCATTGGCTCATACACAATATTTTTCATTTGAGCCTACTAAAGCCTTACAAAGGAGAGCCACCTCAAGAACCGATTACTGAAGATCCACCGGAGCTGGAGGACCAAGAAGAGGTGTTGCAACCCGAGTCCATTCTCCGACATGAAGACAAGGATTAAGAGACGCTAAGATTATCCAAAGGTATCAGTTTAAAAATTATCCTTTTGAAGATGCTAGATGGATTCAAGGCATACAATTAAAGGATAACCTAAACCTTGTCAATGCTTATAATGCTTCCCTAGAGTAAGCAAATGTACAAATGTTGAAAATGAACAAAGTTTTTGTCTTATAAGACTCTCTTTTTCTTTATTGTGCACAAATGTGAAGTAGTATGCATGCTTAGATCCAACTTTGTGGAGATGACGTCTCCCAAACACCAAGTAGAGCTTGTCACTCTACTATGGAAGATTGATAGGACTAATGTACAAACATGCTTGCGGCAGCCTTAGGCTCTCAAGCGCCAAATGGATTAGTCATCCATTATGGAACGATGTTGTAGGGTAACAAAGGGATCCTCTACCCAGCTAGAAAAAGGACTAATGAATAGGCTTTATCTTCTCTACCCCATAGTCGAGGATGACTATGATTTTAAGAGAGAGGTAATTTCATAATAACTAATATCTAATTCTCCTAAACGATTTTCTCATGTTAAACTGATCATTTAATATGGGAAAGTGCCAGGGGAGAAAAAGCTAGAATATAGGTTAAGCTGGCAGACCGGCCACATTAGGGATCCAAAGGGGGGGCCATCTACAAAAGAGCAATTTGAAACAATGGGCTCCAAAGGACTTAGGGTTCAACCCATTAAGACTTTCAAAATGCTAAGGTTCCAAAATTCAAAGGTAAGTCCAAATGGTCAAGTTTAGTGGAATTGAATGCTTTGTGTGTGTAAAAAAAAGTCTTCATGACTCCTACATAGGAGGGGGTGAGCCCTGTAAGTAGGGGATGAGAGAGAAACACACACACACACACACACACACACACACACACACTCACTCACAGGCTCCCTTTACATAAAGGGAATGAGGGACACATGTCAGCTCCCTACCCCAAATTCCCACAAGGTGTACTCAAATCCTATTGGATGGCCATGGAGGTGGACTAGGCTAGAGTAAATCTAGTTTAGTTAATTTAAAAACACTTAATAAAAGAACCAATAAGAATTAAGCTCTCTAGAAGACTATTGGACAGTCTCCCAAGGGGTCCAATGAGCATTCAATAGCCCCATGGCTTGCCTGATTCCTATTCGCCAGAAGACAAAGAGGTACAATGAGAGTTTAGTTGCATTATTTAATTACCTAAAGCTCTCACAAAAGGGGAAAGGGGGGCACATGTTAGAAGACTATCACTTATGCTTCTTAAATCCTATTGGCTAAGCTTGGAAGGGTCCAATGGGAAGCCAGAAAGAGGAATTAGCAAGAGGGGTTGACCAAGAGAGAGAGGGGGCTGATTTTCCAAAGGCATTATTCCATACACACTCACACTAGCTCATGTGTGAAGCAAGAAGACTCTCTCTCTCTCTCCTTCTCAAGCTTTAATGGAAAGCTTATCATCTACTCCAAGCTTGGATAAGGGAGGCCTACACAGATTCAATGCATGCTCATCTCCTCTACCATTCTAATTACTAAGCTATGCTATGATAATATGAGTGATTATGTGAGGAGATGTACATCTTTCTCTTAAGACTACTCCTTCTTCCTCTCAATCTACTCTCATACCCCGCTAGCTCTCACCATCTTCAAAAGTGTGTGAGGTCTTGGGTCTGAGACCGTGAGGGAATTGATGTTGTGTTTTATAAAAGTTTTCTTAGTGCTTGAAGCTTCCATATTCATTGCACTAGCTAGTATTGAAGGAACACAAAGAATTGTATTGTAAAATGTCTCTCTTGATGGGAGAAACCATAGTACAAAGCCTTTTGGTGGGGGGACTGGCTCCATGTAAATCTGGTCCTCAACTGTTGTCAATAGCTTAATTTCTCTCTCTTTTTAAGTATTGTTCATGCTATCTAACTAGGTGTATTATAATTTTTTTTTCTCTCTCCACCCAAGCACTCTTGTTATGCTCATTAGAAATCTGTTCTAATGAAATGCTCACTATGTTTATGCTAATTTCCACTATACACAAGTTACTAGGCCATTAAATGACACATTGGTATCAAAGCACAAGGTTTCTCTTTTCTTGCTCAAGAAGGGAAGTCCTCAAGCTAGCTATAAATGGTTGGTACTATTAATTGCATTTGAGTAAGTAGAATAGTGATTTTTCATCCTTGTAGTGTGCCCACCTTCATGCAGATAATGGGGCATCACCGTCAAGATCTATGGTCTTAATAGTGGAGTCCTACGGGGCTTGCCTACGGCTTAACCACTATTGAGCTATTAGAAGCTTGACAGGAGCTAGTTATTGAAGAAACACAAAGAATTGTATTGTAAAATGTCTCCCTTGATGGGGAAAACCTATTATACAAAGCCTTTTGGAGGGGGGACTGGCTCCATGTAAATCCGGTTCTCAACTATTGTCAATAGCTTAGTTTAACTCTCGTTTGAAGTATTGTTCATGCTTATATAGCTAGGTGTTATGCTTTTTGTTGCTCTCTCCACCCAAGCACTCTTGTTATGCTCATTAGGAATCTATTCTAATGAAATGATCACTATGTTCATGCTATTTTATGCTACTCACAAGTTACTAGGCCATTAAATGTTACAGACAACTAGCCTTATACCACAAAAACATGGGTCATTTTAAAGAAATTTGTACATTTGTTTACTCTAATGTAGCATTGTAAGAATTGACAAGGTTCATACTATCCTTAAGTTTTTTCCTTGCATCCGTCTAACATCTTCAAAAGGATAATTTTTGAACTTAATAAGATACCGTCGGATAATCTTACCATGTTGTAGTACCTTGTCTTCATACCGAAGAATAGCTTCGGGTTATAGCACCTCTTCTTGGTCTTCAACTTCGGGAGGGTCTTCAATAATTGGTTCACTTGGTGGCTCTCCTTTATAGGGCTTAAGTAGGCTCACATGAAAGGCATTGTGTATGAGCCAATGGTTGGGCAACGTGAGTTGTTAAGACGCCTCATTTATGGGCTTCACGATTTGGAAAGGACCATCGTATCTTTTTGCTAACTTAGCATAATACTTTTGATGGCCCATAGGATTTTTGCCCGGCGTTTTCCTTAATCGAGCCTTTAAGTAAGACCCAATCATTTTCTTTGAACGTTAAGGCCCTTCTGTGCTTGTCAGCAATATCTTTTTGCCTTTGTTGAGAGATGGAGATACCCTCCTTAATCTTTTGAAAGTATTCTTGTAGGTATTGGCTATACTCATCGACAATGAAGATCTTCCCATGTACTTTGATAGCAAGGGACTTTTAGGTCTCAAAAGGTGCTTTCCCCATAGAAGTATGTACAGTATTATTGTAGGAATACTGTAAAAGAGGTAAGTACGTCTCCCATTGTGAGTGTTGATCTACTTTGGTAACATAAGTCTTGAGTAGATCGAGTATCATAATATTGGCTATCTCACTTTGGCCATCCGTTTGTGGGTGATAGGCCAAAGAGAAATTCAATCTTATTCCTAGATTTTCAAAGAGACCTTTCCAAAGTTACTGGTCATTCTAGGATCTCTATCGGACATGATGGACGTTGGTAATCCATGGTGTTTGAAAATATGAGATATGAAGAGAGTTTCCATTTGGTGTGTCTTAATAGTATTTTTGACAGGAATAAAGTATGCTTGCTTGCTAAACATATTGACTATTGTCCATATTCCTGTATCCCATGGATAGACTTAGGTAATCCAAAGATGAAATCCATGGATATACTCTCCCATGGTGAATTTGGGATAGGGAATGGCTCGAGTATCCAGGTTGCTTCTCTCTATCATATTTCATCTTTTGGCATACTACACATTTTGAAACATACTTTTGTATATCCACTTTCATGGTAGGCCAATAGAAATATGTCTCTATTCCTCACAGAGTAAGTTGAATACCTACTTTCATGGTCAGCCAATAGAAATACGTATCTACTCCTCAAAGAGTAGGTTGAATACTTATATGACCCGCATAGGGAGGAGCATGGGATTCATACATCATTAGGAAAAAATTGGACCCCCTTGGGGCCATGTAAGGATCCCTAATTTTAAGGGATTAAAGCTAATTTTGTAGGGGATGGAGGGAACAAAGACAATAAATAGGGCTACTTTTGTAGCTCTCTCTCTAACTTCTCTCTAGATAGGAGAGGGGGGGAAAGTAGGGAATGAGGGTGGTAAAGTAGGAGGAATAGGGGGGATAAAGTAGGAGAGAGAGGGGAGTAAAAAGAGAGAGAGGAGTAAAAGTAGAGAGAAGAACCATTCTCTCTCTACCTATCACCAAACAAAGAGAGTAAGTAGTTATGACAAAAGCCACTTTTCAATTCGTGCATCAATTTACCCCCAAAAAATGAATTTTTTATAAAATCTTCAAAATGGATCTTTTAAGCTTTCAAAAGGTCCCTATATATATATATATATAAAACAGTATTTTTTTAGAAGAATCTAACTTTTATAACCTCCAAATCTAAAATTCCTTGGATCCCTCTCTACATTAACTCCAAGAATAAATAGATAATGCCACATCATCAAAACGTCCATCTAATAAAGCCTAAAAATTGAAATTTTTAAAATTTAAAAATTTCCCTCCTTTGAGCTCAAAAATTGAACCTATATATGAAAAAACTATATTTTTAAGTCTTTTTATCCCAAAAATTGTCTGTTTATCCCAAAAAGTATATCTTATCAATTTTTTTCCCCATCATAACTTTTCACCATGTCTCTTCGCGACATAACCAATGAATCACCTGCAACGTCATCTATTAGGTCAACTAATGTCAGTCTGCGTCTATTGATCGAATTTGCTCCCACAAAAAAAAATGACGAGAAAGCATCTCAACAGGCATCCGTACGACGGTTTTGAGGAGAAACCAATGTTGACTTGTGGCTTGATGGAGGGTTGTATCCAAAAAATCCGCTCGTGGGCTGTCATCCGACATTCCGTACACTCCCAAGCTTAATCAAATATGTGGGAGAAGGAGAACGTGGTCTTCTTGGGTATTGTAAGAGATCGGACTCCAATCACGCAGGTGCCTCAGCATATTTCCGACAACAATGTCAAGTGTTACACATTCATTCCATAAATCTGCAACAACAACTACATTCCACAGAGAAACAACTCAAAGATCTTAAAGAGGAGATGAAAGCTACAGAAACGGAGGTAACTAAGCTACATATTGCAATGATACACCTAAAAGCCACTCCATTTGGCATGCATGAGCGTAAGAGGGAGTTCTCTTCCATTGAAAACTTAGCATCTAATGGAGGGGCACGTAAGAAGCGGATCATTAGGAGATTTCGGAGGTCTTTTGGAGGGCCTTCTGGAAGAGAGAGGAAAATAAGCTCCTCCAATGAGAGAAGAGCCTACGTTACGTAGAAAAATAGATTGATATTAACAAAAATATAAAAGGTGTCCCTCTCCTCATTTAATAATCTAGTGGTCCTTGAAGATGATCACTCTCTTTCATTTAATGCGAGCACCTTTTTCAGAAGATAGATGCGGTGCATTTGATACGGCTTACGTCATTACTTCATCACTAGAACTCAAAAATTTACAAAACTAGCAAGTGGTGGAAGATTTTGAAACTTTTGATACTGTCAATGCGTCCGGAACGCCCAAATATCCTAGAAATGAATGTCCAATTGCCTCACTCCGACATCCAAAGAGGCAAAGAATGTCAAAAACCCTTAAAAGAACATTTTACTAACGTCGCGCGAGGGGGCATTCCAAAACTTTGGAATGCCTCCTCACGCTCCGTTAGTAAAAAACCCGTTTTTTTCTCTTTTTGGGAGCTTTTTGAGAGAAAAATGTCAAAAAAAATCTAAAAAAGGGCTTTCTTGAAAGATAATTGTCCAAAAATCACTAAAAGGAGCTTTGTACTAACGGCGCGCAGAGGGGCATTTTAGAATTTTAGAATGCCTCCTCGCGCGCCTTAAGTAAAAAGCCCATTTTTTAGGGTTTTTTGACATTTTTTGCCTCTCCAGATGTCGAAATGAGACAAGTAGACATTCGTTTTTAGAGTATTTTGGCGTTTCAGACGCATTGGTGGTGTCAGAAGCCTCAAAATCTATCACTATTTGATAGTTTGTGACTTTTCAACTTTTAGTGGATGACGTAAGCTGCATTGAATGCGCCGCACCTGCCTCCTGAAAAAGACGCTCGCATTAAATAAAAAAGTGACCGTTTTCAAGGACGATTGGGAATATAAATCTACTTTCTAGAGTGTCTGGTTGTCCTTTTGGACGTACTCACAAGGTGGAAGTGCATTTTAAAAAAAGTTTCTAGAGAGAGAAATACAATTTCTTACAAGGCCCTCCAAATGACCTCCGAAATTTTCTAATGCACGGCAACCAGGTATTTTTTTAAATTCACAGTGTTCATAACTCTCAAATAATTTTCATCAATTTGTAACTCGGTTCACCTTTTGAAATAGGACATATATACAAGGTGTGTGTGGACGTTTTAGACAAGAGGACCGTTGCAACCTTCTCCTAGGATGCATCTCAAAGGAAGATATACTTTACATCATAGGTTGTGAAAAGGCCAAACACATGAAAGATGCCATCACAAAGGAGATCCTAAAAAAGATCTCTAACCTTGTGTCTGAGGATGATGTCCAGAGAGGTTGTGATGAGGTTGGGATCAGCACAAATGCATACCATGCACTTCATGGATTGATGAAAGATGCATTACGAGAGCAAGGCATCACCGAGAATTTATTTCCTATTCCACATAGGGTCCGACTTGCAAAAAAAGCAAACAATGATCTCGTTCGGGAATCCCTTGGCGAATACAAACACATTGAAGGATCCATGGTGTACTCTTCCACGAGTGCCAAGTCACGTGGTAATATAAAGAGAGGAAATACTATTCCTAATGGGACAAAGTCTTTTAGTTATCATCAATTCAACAATATTTTTGTTGACTTGAAATGACTACAACGAGCTATGGTTAAATTTTATGCTTTATCTCCACAAGGTAATACAAATTGTAATGTCATTTTTTATTTGTATTGAATATCATTTAGTATAACAATTCAATTCTTGTGTTGTTTCAGTACTTGGAGAGAAGCTCACATTTATTCTTAAGCTAGATGAATGTCAAATTGTCAAAGGACGGAGATTGGAACGTATGAGTGTGACACTCATGAATGAGGCAGTGTTTTTTGCAAAATTCGATGCTATCGGTGATCATTCTCAGAAACCATCATTTAGTGTACAATCGGAAAAAGAAATATGGTGGTTAAGAGCTTTTGAAGTTCCGAAGGAGACTCATGAGGTGTTGGCATGGGTCTTCTCTATGATCCCGTGGATCACAAAGGTTATTAAGACACAACTAGAGGGAGAAAAGCTAGAAGTAGATGGAGTAGGTACATTTGATGTTGAGTGGCACTTAGGAGGTGATCTAAAAACAATCAAATTTATACTTGGGTGTAAACAAGGTGCTTCATCACTTCTTCCTTGTCCATATTGTGTACGAGGATACAAGGAGAGTACTCGTGGCTCCACGTCTTCAAAGAAAAATGTCAAGGGAAGTCAGGCAACAGGGTCAATGGATGATGATGCAAGGGATTGGGTGTGCTCGGTGTTGAAGTGTCCTATCATGGAGGTCCCCAATCGGTCGACAAAAGATAAAACATGGCATCCCATTATCAATTTTCCACTTACAAATGTACACTTTTGCACTTTGCATGCCTTTATGCGTATATTTGATCGCTTGTTAAAGCTTCACATAGAGTGCGCTTTCACAATGAAACCACTTTCCAGATCCATGGAATCCATTGGAATAGTTGAAACAATTCTAAATTCGATTGGATGTCATGGTGGCAATGTTTCTATCATCGGTGAGGTGGATAATATGCATGAAGTGCCACAAAAAGTATCTATGAATGGTGTGAAAGCACGTAGGTTTTTCAAGAACCAGAGATGCAAAAGGACAGGGGTGAAGAGGATGCTCCATGGGAGCTATGGAAAGCGCTTTGCAAGTGTACGACCGATCAAGATTCAAATCCTGTGCTTGTAAATCTGCGTAGGCAAGTGTGGCACCACTTGGAGTTAGTGCTTCAAATCATGTGGAAACCCCAAACCAAGAGCAAGCAACAAAATTTGTTCAAAGATCACATTTCGAATTTCACTAAAGCATTTGTGCAAGCGTGGGGAGAGAGCAATATCACACACTACATGGTAAGTTACTTTGTTCACTTCAAATTTTGATGCTATACATAAATATTTATTTGATCTAAGCATTTTTTCTTGATGCAGCATATTTTGTATGCGCATGGAGCATTCTTTTTGTCAAAATATGGTTCATTAGACATGTGGAGCACTCAAGGAATGGAAAAATCACATTATCGAGCTAAAGGTGTTTACTTTAAAAATACACGTCACAGTGGTGGAACTACGAGATCCAACTACATGAAGGAGATGTTTGATTGGTTCTTTCATTGTTCTTTGGGGAGATGTCATGCCATAGAGCGAGCGCGAAAGTCAAGTCTTGCCAAGGAGGTTAGGAGACAATCTCGACTTACTGCTAAAGAGAAATGGAGAAACTCCACCGGACCCCTTAATCACGCTAGGTGGCGTGAAAATCGCCATAGAGTGGGCAAACGTTGGTTACCCAACATGTAAAACAAATGATGCTATGCAATGTAATGTTTATGTTTGTAGATGTCTTTGTTGAGTTGCATATAATACTTCTCCATTTATCTATTTTTTTGTTTTTTATATTTTGATGATATTAAGAGTTTTTTTAAGTGGCCTACTCAAGTGTGAAGAGACCTTTTTTTTGTTAAATAGAGGGCTTTTAGAGAAGAAGGAGTCTCATTTTCAGCCTTGCCCCTTCTTACACCATGGCACGCACAAAGCAAACAGCAAGAAAAGATCAACCTTTTTTTTCTCACCTTCACTCAACCGTCCAAGGTGGTCAAAAACCACCTTGGATACACGAACAAGAGCTTTTAGAAGAGATGGAGAGAGAATGGTCAGGTGAAGAGCAACAAGATGGACAACCTTCACGCAAGAAGAAACGGGTAGTGACATCAGACACAGAAACCGAAACGGACAACGAAGCACAAAGCCCACCATGGAGAGGACAGGAGATCCCAAGCAATCATCGAGTTCCGGCTGGGAAGACATTGCCACGTGGCTTCGGCGCTCTGCCGTCATATCAGCCTAGAGGTGATCATGGGTTACTAAATGAAGAGGATTTTGAGGATGTAGCAGACGAGCCAGTTGGAGCGCGGGGTAGAGTTGAAGAGCCAGTCGGAGCACATGGTGGCCTTGAAGATGCGCAAGCTCCCCCTCGCAAGCCCTCTCGTAAAAAGAAAAAGTTTTTCAAGGTTCGCCCTCACAAGGCCCATGTCCCAGATCCTACCATCCCTCAACAACGGGCTCCTGCTGTGAAGCGACGCATTCCAAAGGCGTTGCAAGAGATTCGTCACTATAAAAAAACTTCAGACCTTCTCATACGCAAGGCACCATTTGCATGTTTGGTAAAAGAGATCATGCAAAGTTATCGAATGGCGTTTCGAGTTCAAGGTATCGTCGTAGAATCTCTGCAAGAAGTGGCAGAATATCATCTAATTTCTATTTTTGAAGACACCAACTTGTGTGCTATTCATGCAAAACGGGTGACAATAATGCCCAAGGATTTAGCTCTTGCGCGTCGAATCAGAGGACAAAGAGATTGAATTTGACTTTTAGGCAATTTTTCCAATGTAAAGATATCTTTTTGAAATATAACGAGTCATGGCTTTTTCAAATATAACGAGTCGTGTACATTTTTTTTAAGTGATAAGTAAAACTAAGTAGAGAGAGGGAAAGAGAGAGAGAGAGAGAGAGAGAGAGAGAGAGAGAGAGAGAGAGAGAGAGAGAGAGAGATGTGGATAAAAGAGCTGTCAACCAAGTTTGGTTGATTGAATAACCAAAAAAAACATTGTATTCTTATAATTTTTGCTTAAAAAACCTTTAATTAGGCTGTCTAGAGGTCGGTCGCAGAGGCACGTGAGAAGTCAAAAGCAAATGTTACTTCTGACTTCTCGCGCGCCTCTGCGGCAGGCCTCTAGACAGCCTAATTAAAGCTTTTTTATGCTAAAATTATAAGAATACAATGTTATTATGTTTTTATTGATGTTATTTATCTGAAAAAAACTCTATATTTTGATTCAGAGAATTACACAAGTGTATCACAAGATAGAACCAATCATATACTATCTATCGTACCATAAACTCAATACAGAAGTTGGAAAGTAGCAATTAAAATCAATTTCCATTCGAATTTTGAAATAACAAAGTACAAAGATGTGATATATCTCATTACATATTTGAAGGAGTTAATTACAAGATTTATGCAGCTATGGACTGCTTGAGCCATCTAAGATATGGCGAGCAATGTTTTCTCGGCGCTCTTGGGCGCAAGGAAGCTGTTTGTGCAGCACATCCCAAGCAATTTGTTCCACATTGCTTAGACCTACAGCTTGGCTTAAGGCAACGTTACAAAGCACACGACCACGAATGTGTGTCGCAAATGTAGCACTGGCCAGAGATTTATTTACAAGATATATAACTTGGGAGGCTTGAGATATGGTTGGCAGGCATAGGATGCGGCTCATTGCTTTCATCATTGACACCCAAAATTGACCACAAGGAGTGTACTCCTTGTGGATTATCGCAAAGCCGTCTTGAGGGATCTTGCCAAGGTAATGCGCAAGAGACGACTTCCATGCAAAATCTTGGCACCTACCATCTCCTCCCCGACCTGCATGCTCATCCAGCTGCACAACATTCTACAAAGAAATCAATAGGTAAATAAGATTTCAGAATGCAACAATGAAAATTAACGTAATCACAAAACAAAAATCAATTAATACCTCTTGTTTTTCGTCGTCTTCATCGTTTATGCCTTTGCTGTCAAGAGAAATAGATGAATTGGGAGCCATAGCGACACTCTCAAGTTCATCTATATGAACAGGCATATGAGTGTGTTGGGCTTCAAGCAATGCGGGTGTAGCTACAAACTCATCCTCCGACACAGATGAGTGCGGTGCATCTGTCACCACCACCATTGCCAACTCCACTGTATCTACCACACTCTCTCCAAGGGGAAGGAGGCTTCGATCCAAAGGATCGGAAGAGGGGTCAATGGCAGAGGACTCTACAGTGGCACAGAGGATGGACAGACATTCATCTATGCGGATGTCAAAAGTCTTTTCAAGATCATGTAAAAAAAAATATTCCTCTCCATCTATCACAATTGGGGAGAGGTGTTCAAAAAAAACCTCCGGAGTTAATGTCTCCTCCGAAGCATCTGCAGCGGGCTTAAAGGATGCTTTTGCACCCTCATCACCCATGGATTTGGCGGCATCCATGACACCTCCTCGGTAGGTTAGGGCAAGAATATTGCCCTCTTTGCTTGCATCCCAGGGCACTGTAATGGGCTCCTTTGTGTCCTTGATGACACCCCCAAGGCGCAAATGAGGCAAACTCACCTCAGATCTTTCAGGCTCCTCCGCAAGAAGAAACACAAAAGTCGCCAAGCGACTTAGAAACTGGGTGCCGACCTTCTTCTTTTTGAAACGTGAATCTTCAATGTACTGACCTGCCTCACCCGCAATTACACAAAATCGTTGAAGTCACTGGGTGAAAGGCCGATCGCCTTTCTGTATGTAGCGAAGCAAATCGCATGGAATCCACAATTCCCCTTGTCCGACAATTGGTACAGCATACTTGTCGATGTAAAATTCAAAAAATTCTAAGATAGGCTGAAAAGATTGGCTGTTTAGGTGAATAGTTGCATTCACATCAGGGAATTGGGTGAAGAAATTGTTACGATCGTCACGATCTTGCCACTCGGTTGTTTGTAAAAACGCTTGGAAGCGTTGTAATGCCGTGGCTTTGGGAAGGGTGGAGGAGGATGCCATAATTCTAGCTCTTAAAGTAGGAATGCAAAGAGTGTTGGAGCTCAAATGAGAGTGTGAACAGGCAAAGAGTGTGAAAATGGTAGGGTTTAGGAGGCTTTATATAGCACCCCCCCCCCCCCCCCCCCCCAAAAAAAAAAAAAAAAACAAGAATTAAAATATTAAACAATTTTCATAAAGTAACACAAATAACAAGAAGTTATAAAAAACTTACAAACTAAATTACAATCATTTAACTCAAAAAACACATCACTACAACTTTAAGATAATGTGCATTGCCAAAATTTGATACAACCATCTGCTTGAACTTACAATTGTGATATTATAAAAAATTTAAGTACAAAACATAACTACTCTAATGATAAAATCAAATTCTCTTCCGTCGTCCACGCCTTTTCAATTTGAATCGTGCTCTCCATGCGGCTACCAATCTAGCAAAAAATAAATAAATTAGCATACCCAACTTAGAGCAAGGAATAATCAAAAGAACATAAATATAACATAATTAAGAGAGAAAAATCATTCACCTTACGTCGTCCGATACAAAATTTTGTATCTTCTCCATGCTCTAAACCCATTATCACTAAGTGCTCCCGCACATTGGCCAATGTCCAATGCTTGTTCACTTGGACGGTTTCAATGGCACCACTCAACAATTTGATTGCAATATCAAATACCTCAATTGTAGCATCGGTGGATTGCAATGGAATCTATTTACCAAGCTTGCACATCCACCTTTCATAGAAGTATCGCACGTAAAGAGTGGAGCGCACCTTGATGAAACGGATAGCAATGCCGAAACTTCCAACCTGACACCAAAAGCGATCTCCGTTGTGAAGTCCTTCAAGATACCCCCACTTCTCGCCCAGGATGGCTTCCAATGTATCGTATTGTAGATCTTTGCAAACATACATAGTATTTGTATGATGGAAAGGCAAAGATCCAAATATGCTAGCGAAGACATGAGCAAGACAACACCATCCAAGCCCAACGGAACGCGAGGCTTTTCCAAATTTTAATGATGCTCTCACATCAGCTACAATCTTGGCTTTCAAAGAAATTACAGTGAATGCATCTGGCTTTGGCCACTCCATGCTACGCAAGGTTGTAGCCTCCAAAGGTTGTAGCTCTCCGTAGCCTTCCTCGTCTGTAGGTACAATGTACTTGTGGGTGTAGAAGAACACCCTCTGTCGTGCAAGGTTTGATGAAGTTGTGTAGGAGAAGAGCATATCCCCAAGACTTGCATGCATGGCCGTAAATGTGCCTGAAAGGCACGAGAGTGGTTGCTCCTCCACAAGGCTAGAAGGAAAAACATCTACATAGAAACAAAACAATCCGTGAGATGTAAAAAGTCCATTTTTTTGTTACCACCAAAACCATTGAAGTGCAAGGGATATACAATTACAAGGAAAATCCCTTGGGTTGGTGATCCCTCGTAGACGCATGTGTCCAAACATGAAAACATGTTGAACGATTGCCACCGTACCCTTGTGTCTTACTTGCTTGAAGCCTAGTAGTCTTCCCTTCCAATGGAGATCAACGTTTGTTCTTTCACGAACACGATGGGGACCGATTGCGGAACGTTGCATGTAGACCCACACATCTTCTTGAAAAACCTGAGTTTCCCATTGTTGCTCCTCATTCTTCATGTTGTGGAGAACCATACTTTGAATGATGGGTTTGGGGCGTCTATTTTGACCATTGTTTGCCATGGATGCTTACGTGGGAGCTTGAAATTGCAATGGAGAGCTTGGGGAAGGAGGAGGGAGACAAATTTTAGAGAGAGAGTGGGAGCTTACAGTTGCAATGGAGAGCTTGAGGAAGGAGGAGGGAAACAGAGTTTAGAGAGAGAGAGTGGGATCTTAAAGTTGCAATGGAGAGCTTGAGGAAGGAGGAGGGAGACAGTTTAGAGAGAGAGTGGGAGCTTAAAGTTGCAATGGAGATCTTGAAGAAGGAAGAAGGTGTAAGAGTTTAGAGAGAGAGTGAGAGAGCTTTGTGTTATGGAAAGGGGCTATGGAGAAAGGGAGTCTTGGAAAAAAGGTTTTAGAGTGAGAAAATGACTTTTTGATCATATGGTAGGTTTGGGGGGAGTTTTGGATGGAATATTTTGAATTTATTTTTTTTTTGAAAATTTTGAATTTTTAGGGTTTTTGCAAAAACGTATCTGTGGACCCACCACTCCCCCCCTCCCTTTTTCCCCCTCCCTCTTTTACCTATCCACCTCCCTCTAGGATACAAAGCAATAAATGAGTGGACAACCCTATTATTCTCTCTACTTTCTTAGGTTCTAGATTTATATACATTGCTCTCTTCCTATTGGTTGGAGCCTAATTAACCTTAATCCTATATGGCCCAAAGAGAGTCCACATTTTTCCTAATGTAACTTTCTCATGAAGGGAATGGGTAACACATAGCCTATTGTTGTGGAGAAGATAACCATTCTGCAAGGTGAATGGTTCCTCTTTCTTCCCCAAAGCAAGGACTGACATTATTTCTCTAAAGTCAGGGTCAATAGCATACTCATCTATCATAGAAGATAGATCATTGTGAGTAGCTATAGACACCACATTAACTTTTGGTCATCGTGAAAGTGCATCGGTCACTTGATTGTGCTTACCAGCAATGTGAGCAATATGAAAATTAAATTTCTAAAGAAAATTCACCCACCTCGTTTGTTGGAGAGCTTGGTTTGCGTCATGAAATACTTGAGACTTTGGTGATCGGTTTGTAGAATGAATGGAGTCCCCAATAAGTAGTGCTTCCATGTGTCTAGGGCATGTAGAACAGCTAAAAGCTCTTTCTCATAAATTCCCAAGACTCATTCATAAGTATTGAGCCTTCACTCTCATATGCTATGGCATGTAATTCTTGAAGCAAAACTACTCCGAGGCAATCACCACAAGCATCACATTGGACCTCAAATGGTTTTGAGAGATCGGGAAGCATGAGAACTGGTTGAGAGGTAAGCTTCTCCTTGAGCTTGTCAAAAGAATTTTTCTCTTTAGCAATCCATACATACTTAACGTTCTTCTTAGTTAAGTTATGTAGTGGTCCTGCTATTTGAGAGAATTTTTCTATGAAGCATCTATAGTATGCGCACATACCAATAAAGCTTTGTAGCTCATATAGATTCCTTGGATTAGGCAATGCTTTTATTACCTCTAACTTTGATGGATCCATACAGATACCATCTTGAGAGATAATATGACCTAGGTATTGAATCTCTTGAAGGAAAAATTTCCTTTTCTTTTGATTGAGAGAAAGCTTATTCTCCGTCAATGCTTGAAAAATCACTTGGAGATGTTGCTTATGTTCCTCCAAAGACTTGGAGTAGATGATGATATCATCGAAGAACACTCCATTGAATTTGCATTATGGTTTAAAAATTTTCTCCATCAGATGATTGAACATAGCTGGTGCATTAGTCAAGCCAAAAGGCATGACTAGATATTCACAAAGACCAAACGTTGTGCAAAACGTGGTGTTTAAGGTATCTTCATCCAGTATCCTTATTTGATGATATCCACTAAGGTCAATCTTACTGAAGTAGGTAGGGCCTTGTAGCTTATCAAACAGATCTTCTACTCGAGGCACGGGAAATCTATTTTTGATAGTGATATTGTTTAGTGCTCGATAGTCCACATACATACGGTATGTACCATCTTTCTTTTGCACTAAAAGGACTGGAGAACAAAAGGGAGAGGAACTAGGCCTTACCATCCCTTTGTCTACCAATTCCTATACTTGCCTCATGATCTCCTCTTGTTGAGCTTGTGAGACTCGATAAGGAGGCTTGTTAGGCGGTGAACTTCCTGGAAGGAGCTCAATGCAATGGTCATCATCCCCTCGTTTTGGAGGTAAGTCCATAGGGATATCATCGATGAACATATCTTGGAATCCTTTTAGAAAATTAG
The DNA here is from genome assembly GCF_014529385.1 of Adiantum capillus-veneris. Taxonomy (NCBI): domain Eukaryota; kingdom Viridiplantae; phylum Streptophyta; class Polypodiopsida; order Polypodiales; family Pteridaceae; genus Adiantum; species Adiantum capillus-veneris. Next base: position 35,953,119 of record NC_140939.1, read on the forward strand.
AAAAGTATAACTCTTCTTGATTCCTACCATTTACATTTGATGAAACATTAGGATCTTTTAGAGACTCTTTGACAAAAATCATGTTAGCAAAACCTGAGCTCTTCATTGATTTATCAAAAGTAGGAAAATTTACAAGTGGAATAGTGCAACCACGCTCACTAGATACTATATACATGTTCTTTCCCCTCTAGATGAAGTAGATTCTCATTTCAGGGAACTTCATATTGGAAGCCATGCGATCAAACCATGGTGCCCCTAGGATAGCATCCTCATGATGGAGAGGAGGGATGAAAAAGTCTTCTTTATCAACATAGCTTTAGACATGAAGCCTCAACTTCCCAATCAAGGGAGTAACGGAAGCTTGCTGTCCCTTGAAAGCTATGTCAGTCATTACCATATCTCCCATCTCAAAAGCTTGAATGCCCAACTTCGTGGCCAAGTCCATTGATATGAAGTTGTAAGTAGAGCCAAGGTCAAACAAGATGAAGGCATTATGCTCTCTTACATTTTCCAAAGAATAGGAAAGTGATGATCCTTTGCAATGAAAATCCTCTTTTGGAGCTTCGATGGTGGAAGCCCTAGAAGTCTCATTGCAAGCATCCTTCTTGGGGCAAGAGCGATAGCCATGTCCTTGCTCCCCACACTTGAAACACTTATGGTCCTTGAGAAAAGCTTCAAGCTCTTCATGAGAGACTTTTTTTTGCCTTTGTAAACTCCCTTCTACTTGGACCGATTGTTGTTGTTGTTGTTGTTGGAAGTGCCTTGGGAAGAATTTTGAGCATTGGTTTTCCCCTTTGCATCATTTTTGTCTATGTTTTCCATGGGCTTGACATTTCATCTAGCCCCTTGATGGAAATTTATGCATGAATCAACCATGGTGTGATTGATTACTTCGGTGATAGAACGAGGCCATTGAGAATTGATGTGTTCGGCCATCTCTTTAGAGAATGCAGCACAGAATTGTTGCTTTTGCTCGACAAAGTCTATCTTTTGAAAGACAGTAGTCTTGAGATGTAAATCCCAAAACTTTTCTACGTACTTGTGGATAGGCTCATGAGAGAGAAGCTTCAAGTTGCACCATTTGGTAGCACTTTGTCTTTTGCATCGCTTGCAAGGAATTGCTTCATGGTGGAAACTCATAGAGTTTTCCATGTCTTTGGGGCTTCGCCATTGCCACAAAGGCTAGCCCACCATTGACGAGCTGATTTTTGGAAGTGCATAGCTACATGGCGTAGCTTGGAGGACTCTATGAAGCCTTCATCTTCAAAGGCTACATCAAATTGCTGGATCAAGGCCAACACTTTGTCGGTAGCACCAAAGATGCCATCATATGTGAGAAAAGAGATACTCTTTCCTCCCTCGTTGAACTTCTTTAGCTTTTGTGACCTTTTCCATGCAGGGTATGATTTGCGATGTCCTCCCCTCTTATATACTCTAGGAGAATAGCCATAGCTTTTGGCGGAAGAGGAGGAAGGTGAAGAATAAGGAGAAGAGGGTGACCTCTTTCTTGACCTTTTCTTCCTTTGTTTCCTCTCTTCCCTTTTGGAGTGATGAGGAGACGGACTATGTGTTGATATTTTCCTCTTGGGAGGAGTGGGCGATTGTCTGGACCACCATCTTTGTGGAGCCACATCTTCAGAGGAACTTAAAGTTTCATTGCTTCCTTGCTCTTTGGATTCCTCCTCTTGAATGGGAGAGAGTCTTCTTTTGGGGTTCTCTTCAAGAGGCTGGGCCTAAGCTCTCTCTCCTCTTGGAGAGGAAGATAAATCCCATGAGCACGAAGTTGTTGCGTAACTTCGTCTTGCAAAGCAGGCTTGCCCATAGCTTGTTGTCGCAACCTAGTTACGAGATAATTCACAAACATGGGGGCATCATCATTAGCACCTTCATGTGCAAAATCAAAGTTATAAATGTTAATTCTAATCTCTTGGTTATTGTCAACCATGTTAACAAAATCTATGTATGTACTTAGAGTATGCTTTTGCAAATCAAAACCTTTGTTTGTCAACCATGTTAACAAAATCTATGTATGTACTTAGAGTATGATTTTGCAAATCAAAACCTTTGTTTCCACTCCTCTTAGCCTTTGAAAATTGTCTCTTAAGTGTCTACACTCACGGCTCGAAGTGGTTAACTATAGAGAGTAGTGGAGTAGGTATAACATAGCAAAGCTACCAAGGGCTAGATCCTTTTGGACTTCTAATGGCTCAATAATGATAAAGCCTTAGGCAAGTCTAAAAAGAATCCATTATTAAGTCCAAAGCTCCCGAGGTGTGCACCATATCCTACATAGTGGAATCAACAAAACCGATCATAGATCCAAGTTCCACATACCCTAATATAATTAACAAAATCAACCATTTAAAGGCTACTTAAGGACCTCTCTTCTTAAGAAAGAAAAGAGAAACCAAATGCTCTAATACCAATGTAATGGAATCAGCCTATTAACTTGAGAGTAGCGGAAATTAATGAGAGTACTTTTGAGAAATTACTTTGAGAGCATAGCGGGTGAACATAATTGATGATAGCAACATAAACATAGCAATTAGTTAATTTGGAATGAACAATACTTTTGCAAGAGAGAGAATTTAGAGAACATGACAACAGTGAGGACCGGATTTATGTGGAGCCTGTAATGGAATCAGCCTATTAACTTGAGAGTAGCGGAAATTAATGAGAGTACTTTTGAGAAATTACTTTGAGAGCATAGCGGGTGAACATAATTGATGATAGCAACATAAAAATAGCAATTAGTTAATTTTGAATGAACAATACTTTTGCAAGAGAGAGAATTTAGAGAACATGACAACAGTGAGGACCGGATTTATGTGGAGCCTGTCTCCTCTCCAATAGGCATTTATATAATGATTTCTCCCATTAAGAGAGACTTTTTACAATACAATCTTTGTGTTCTTTGTGACCTAGGTGATGCAAAGAAGATGGAAAGCTTCAAGCATCACAAGCATAACATAAACTTTGAAGAAAGTTTTAACTATCCCAAGACCTCAAACACCTTCGAAGGTGGAGAGAGCTAGCAGGTAATGAGGGTAGGAAAGAGGAAGAAGAAACATTTCATAGGAGAAATAATTAGTTTCTCACTTATCATCACTCTTCTTGCTAGGATACATAATAGCATAGTAATGAAGATGGAGAAGATGGCAAGTTTAAGCATTGAAGCATGGCTCTTGGTTGGATTTGCACTCCATAGCCAAGAGTGTTGGTGTAGGCTCTCAACCTCTACTTTCTTGGAGCAGGAGAGGGAGCTCTTGCACTTTCAAAATGCACAATGAGTGTGTGTGTGGGAGTGTGTGTGGGAGAGTATACCCCCTAAGCAAGTCCCCCTACTAGATTTGGTCGAACCCCCGCTTGTAGCTCATGCTTGAATCTCATTGGACCCCTCCAGGACTAGCCAATCATAAGCAGGATTCATACCAAGCAACAAGGGTAGTCTTGGGACATGTTTCCTCCTTCACCTTTGAGAGAGAGGACTTGATAAATGAAAAATCAATAAATTAAATCTTCTAAATTATCATTGGACCCTTGGGTGGCCAACCAATAGGCTTCAAGTACACCATGAGGGTAACATGAGAAGGAACTTGACAAGTGTCCCTTTTGGCATCAATCTTTTGCACACCTCAATCCACTCAACCTTGGGCTTGGTTCGCTCCACAAGCTTGGCCCTTAAGCCCCTCAAGCTTGGGCCGGGTTTCCACCTCAAGTACAATCCTAGTATCTCAAGCATGACAAGCACCTCAATCACCTTAAGCTTGGGTCGGCGGGTTCCCACCTCAAGCTCAACCCTAGCTTTACCTAAGGTCAAAATACTTTTACACTAGGTATTGGAGATGTTCATTGAAGCTAACCCTAAGGTCTTATGATCCTTTGGTTAGCCTTTCTCTTTGATAGACCATCTCTCATTTGGGCCCCTTTACCATTGGCCCCATGTTGAGATGGATCTATAAGCACATGTCTATATCTTACCTTGTTCCTGTTTATTCTCCCACATTAAATGATTAGTTTAATATGAGAAAATCATCTGTATTGGTTAGATATTAGATTTTATAACATAAAACAACTTCCCTCATCTTGTGACCCCAACGATCGCTTTTGAAGTGGATTTGGTGAAGGTTGATGTCGACTCCTTCCTGTGCATAAGAGTTGGTTCCAACCCTGTCTCGACAAGGCTTCTTCCTCGACCTTGGTGCATCTAGAAGTCCATGCCCATGCTATGGCCTGACAAGAGAGAGAGATACACTACAACAAAAAACGGTGTTATCGACGTATATAGCGACGCTTAACGTCGCTATCTGCGTCCCTATAAAACTGTCAGAAACAACGTCGATATAAGCGTGGAAAGGATTTATTTGCGACGCAGATAGCGACCGAAGTATATACGCGGATATCGATGCGTATATCGACGACCATAAAAGAAAACAAAAATCTTGGGCAGAGGATAGGTAGCCTGGCTCTGCCCAGTGAAAAGATGGACACAGCCACCACAGCCAGACTTCCTGCCCTCTGCCCAAGAAAGCGAGCAACACCAAAACCGTGCTCCTGCAGAAATTTCGGCAGAGTTCCTTTCGTTTTTACATAAACTTTTCAAAAAAAACCATATCATGTATACGCCTCCTACATGCTATCCATGTAGGATCTCACATGAGATTTAAGGCCAATGAAAGAAATGAAATGAACTTTGTGCAAATCCATAACCGTACCAACTTAAAAGCATAACCATAACGATCCATAACCATAGCTTAAAAGCATAACCATAACTTAAAACCATAGCCGGCCATAACCACTTTGATCAAAACCATAATGCAGATAACCATAACCATAAACAAAATTCACAATAACCATAAACAAAATGAACCATAACTATGTCTATACAAGAATAGGAGAAATAACCATGTCTATACAATGACAATGACAATAATCATAACCATAAGGAAAACAATAACTGTCTAAACAATAACCATAACCATATATGTCTATACAAAAAAGAGACACAGAAGCGTGTCTTTGTCTCACAAAGCATATATATGAAATCCGATCCACTGATGACTAGGCGTCACAACCTACACATAGGACAACTCAAAAATTAGTATTGATATTACTTCACATATACTTACTTAATTAAATCAACTCACACATATTAACGTCTCACCTCAAGCGATCAGCGAGACTGTAAGGCCTCCCAGTCTACAGGCTCTCCTGAAGCATCAAGATTATTCAATGTTTCATAGATACCTCTGCGATATCCATCTGACTCCTCCTGGCGTTGTGAGCAGGATGAAAACACACACAGCACCTCTATAACGACCCGACACACACTCTTGGGAAGATACACATACACACACTATGTGGCACCACTCGGCTTAGACAACACACCTGGCCGAGATAGGGAACACACCTCTGGAGTGAGAGGAGAGAGACTATCCACTTGCCCACTCCACACAGACACACACACACACACACACCCAAAAAACTCAGCTCAAAAGAGGAGAATTTCTGATGTTTAGATACAATTGAGATTGGGCCAACACCAATGGGGCAAATAGCTCACACAATATGGGTAAAATAAGCCAGATACAATCACAAACTAGAGCAGAAACTTCGCTCATGGGAGAAACTTACACAGAAAAACAACAGGAAAAGAGTGAGGAATTTGGCAAAATGGACAGCGCCATCACGTCCGGAACAGCCCAAAACCCCAGTCTACAATGTCAAAGTGCTCAAATCCGACCTCGAATGAGCAGTTTACGGCCAAAACAGACTCCAAAATGAGCAAAAACACAGCTGCGGCTGTTCCTCCTCTCTTCTCCACGTTTTTTCTGGTCTTCTCTCTGTTTTTTCAGTTCCCACACTTAGCTTTATTAGTTGGGAACCCTTGGCCTTTTAGATGACCTCAAACGGACCCCGAACAGGCCAAAAACTGACCTCGCAGTGCATAGTTGTCACCTTTTTGCATCATCCGCACACCTGGCACTCAACTTTTTTCAATAATGCATCCCACCACCACGTGAAGTGGCCCCAAAGTATGGTCCTCATGATGAACTTTCTGCATAATTCTCACAAGAAAACACCCACGTTGTGTCCGTCCTCATCCGCGTGCCGATATTGACCCCGTTCGGCTTCCTGACGCCACTAGATGCCATCTGACGCACCTGCTTACCTCATGTCGTCGGCCCGCGGATAGCTTCCTCGAGAAGTTTTACACGCTATAAACTCCTCATTATTGTAGAAAAACACAGTGGTACTGGTAATAGTGAAAATCGATGCACTATGTACACCCTGTCCTACCTATACACATGTGGGCCCCACGTAACCACCTGGCTATGGAAATTGGGTAATCCTTTATTCGATGCACCATGCATGTGTATGTACATATGCGCAATCCCTTGCTCCAAAAAACTCCTGACATAATTTGCCCACCCCCTAGCCTGCTAGAGCATTCATGCTCAGCAGCAACAACACTAGTAGATGCTCATTCCACCTGGATCAAAAGGCCAAAGGCATATCGCCTGATTCACAAGAAGCATCATAACACCACACCCACATTTGTCAACAATCAACCAAAATGCACCATAGGCATATCCAACTAACACATCCGCCTTGTCTGGAGTTCCAAAAGCATAAATATTGCATGCCACATTCAGCCCAACCGATAGAGACAACTCAAGTGACTCATCACCTGGCATCTTGGCTTCACTAGCCATAGCAACAACCTGCAAATCATGCACCCAATTTTCTCTTTCTTGATAGAAGGATGGTCCATTTGAAAACCCAAACGGCAGCACTGTGTAGCAATAGCAGCCCCATGGCATAATGAAAGTTGTCTTTGTGCCGTCTTTAAGAGCAATCTTCAATTGAAAATAGCCTGAAAAACCATCACACACACTGTACCTCTCATAACCTGCCACTAAATCCAAGATCTGATCGATGAATGGAAGAGGATATGGGTTCTTCTTAGTGGCTGCGTTTAAGGGTTTAAAATCCACACAAATTCTCCACTTCCCATCCTTCTTTGGACTGACTACAACTGGACTCACCCATTCTGTGGTCTCCACTGGAACTATGAACCCTGCCTTCAATAACTTGTCCACCTCTACCCGCAAGGCTTCCATTTGCTCTTGACCCATCCTTCTTAGCCTTTGCCGCATTGGCTTAGAACCTTCTTTCAGCTCTATATGCATCTCTTCACCCTTGAACCCTCTGATCTCTTCATATGAAGTAATGAACAAATCAGGAAAACTAGCCAGCATATGCAAAAATATATCCTTCTCCATAGCTGAGAGGTCTCCACTAATCATTTGCATCATTAATTCCTGCTTCTTTGACAACTCAACCTTGGTTTGCATCAGCCCTTCAATCACTTCATAAGGCCCTTCACTTTCATCTTCAACCTCATTTGCAAATGAGACTAAACCAGACTCCTGGATTTCTTTGTCCATCAAAAGGAATGCAACATCAGCATCCTCATCACTGCGGGTAGTGCTATCACTGTCCTCATCTGTCACCGTGGAAGAGTCTTCATCACTAGACTCATCCTCATCTTCATAAATCTCCTCTAATCGTTTCCTTGTGTCCATATTATAAAGCTTCTTGGTACATGTCTTTCCATAGAGGCTAATCGTACCATGTCGCCAATCTTGAACAGCTCCCACTGCACGTAACCATGGTCTGCCCAGTATAATAGGATATGCTCCCAACCCTGCTGGCATCACATGAAAATCAACCACTACCTTTGCATCATATGCCTCCACTTCTAAGCTCTTTACAACACCCAAGCATTTTACTTTTTGATGGTTTGCCAATCTGATCCGAAAACCTGACTCCCCAGCCATTGTGAGACCCATCTTCTCAACGCATGAGTGTGTTATGATGCATATTTGGGCTCCGCCATCCACATAACCTTGTCCCAAATTTTTCCTTGTATGCCACACATCTACTATTGGACAAATGTCTGGTAGCTCATCCATTGCCAACACCTTTACTGAACCTCTCTCTAGCTCTTTCTCCATTGGGTTAACCATCCTCTTCCACTGTCGCTTTAGCTTAGGCACCATCTCTATAAGCTGCCCAAAAGTAACATCTGCCTTCCTTCTCGTCAGATCGTCCTTCAAGTCATAGCTTAATTGCCCATCCCCTAGTGGAAAATCTGAAACTTGAAACTTTCGACGAGCTCTCCTTTTCCTCTTGGCCTTGACATCCTCGCCTTCATGGCTCTTTCCTTTCTTCTTACTAGGACCTGGGGCACTTCTTCCTTCCTTATCCTCTGTGGTCCTCTTCCCAATAGGCATCACTAATGTATCCTCTAGCTTTGATGCCTTCTCCAAGGTGACTACACTTAGCACTTTTGTCTTTCCCTTTTCCTCCTGGGTCAGTCCACTGGTTCCTTCGTCTCCCTTAATTTCGATGCCATAATCATTTGACCTAGTTAGCACCTGTCTTGGCAATGGATACATGTCTCCCCCCATCCTTGGTGGCTTATCACATTGCGGGCTGATGTGACCCAACTCTCCACAATTATAACATGTGGGCTTCTGCCTCCAAAACCTACCATTGCTTTGTCCAACACCATTCCTAGGCCTTTCTTCACCTCCTGGCTGATTTGCAAACCTCCCTCGACCTCGATTATTTCCCACTTGACCTAGCATGTTTAGGCTGAGATTCTTCATCAAATCTACCATTTGCCTCATGTCTTGCCTTAGCCCATCATCTTGCACTGCTGTAGTGACCACTGCTGGCATAACCTGAGTAGTAACAGGAACCACTGGTTCATGATGAACCGGTGACATGCGACCTTGTAAAGACTCTATAGGCTGAAATTCAGACCTCATTGGCAAAGACTCCACCCCTAACTGGCTCATTTTTCTCAGCTTCCACTCTTTGTTCCTTGCTACCTCTAGTGCATCATCATATGTCCTAGGCTTCTTTAGCTCCACTCTCCAAGGTATATTCTCCCAAAGACCAGCTAAGAACCTGTCCTTCTTCATCATGTCAGGCGGGGGTACCTGTGGTGCTAAAGCCTTGCACATTCGCTCCCATGCCAATGAAAACTTACGTATGTATGCATCTACTGGCTCACCTTCCTTCTGCACCAAACCTTGTACTTCTTGCCACACTTTGTCAGGATCTTCTATCTTCACAAACTCCACTTCCAATCCATGCCTTAGATTGTCCCAACTCAATCTTATAGGTGGATCTGTTGCACGCAACTCCTCTTCAAATGCCTTGGACCAAACTCGTGCATCACTCTTCAAACAAATTTGGAGAAGGCGTAACATTTGCGTAGGGTCATGAATTTGGTTGCTAATGCAGGCAACCTCCATCTTTTCCAAAAATTCTTCCACATCTTCATCACTTCTTCCATGAAACTCCGGATAAGAGAAAGCCATGGCTACCCAAGTTACAATGCTTTGAGAACCCCTTTGAACACACGTGCAACAACCCAAAACTTTTGACTACCCAATCCCCAGAAACTTCAATGGAGCTCAACTTTAGATAAGGACAAACACATGCACATCAAATGAGTTTTCATAGTTGATCATCGGAATGACAACAGGCAAAGGACATTCCAGGATCTCTCTCAATCTTCTTGGCCCAAACATAAAGACTATGCGCTGCTGGAAAAAGATCTTCCTGGACACATGAACATTAATCTGAATCCTTTGAGTTAAATAAAAGGGAGTGAAATGAGGGCCATTTTGATCATCCATTAAAGCCAACCATGAAGCTCCCAAGAAGGCACACCTGACTTATCCTCTGATTTTTGCCCAAATTTCAGCAGCATAACAGCATAAATGGCTCAAAATACCAAAAAACCAGCCATCATAACTTGGAAAAATTTCGACAGAGTTTCCCTAGAAGTAGAGCAGTAGGAACCCAAAATATAGACTGTCTATGTATGCATAAACTGTCAACAATAGAACCCGAGCATCAAGTAGGACTCACTAGTACATAGCCTATGGCGAGGTCACAAAAAGGGTACTCCAGCTACCTGTATCACCGAAAGGATCTCCACATTTGAGAATCCCCCAGCTCAATAAAAACCTCACGCTATCGACCCTCACACGAAGGCTAATGCAAATCACATATAGTCAAGTCTTAGAAATGACTATCTTCCAGACCAAGTCTCAGAAATGGTTGGGACTACCAAATACAACCAAGTATGGCTCCACAAATGCGTACAATGGCAGTTTCCACAAGTAACGTACAATCCAGCAGACAATGCGCTCAAACAGGCGCCAAGTGATGCATACCCACAACAACTGCAAGTGATATCACTGCTAGTATATCACTGTACTCCAGCTACCTGTACCTGTGTGAATCACCTATACCTGTACCTGTCCCTGTAACCTGTAACCTGTAACCTATAATCTGCAACCTGCAACCTGTAATCCCAAAGCTCGAAGCTCGAAGCAGAAGGTACTCGAAGAAGATCCTCCGTGGGGGCGCCAAAAGAATGTGAGCGGGATGAAAACACACACAACGCCTCTATAACGACCCGACACACACTCTTGGGAAGATACACACACACACACACACTATGGGGCACCACTCGGCTTAGACAACACACCTGGCCGAGATAGGGAACACACCTCTGGAGTGAGAGGAGAGAGACTATCCACTTGCCCACTCCACACACACACACACACACACACACCCAAAAAACTCAGCTCAAAAGAGGAGAATTTATGATGTTTAGATACAATTGAGCTTGGGCCAACACCAATGGGGAAAATAGCTCACACAATATGGGTAAAATAAGCCAGATACAATCACAAACTAGAGCAGAAACTTCGCTCATGGGAGAAACTTACACAGAAAAACAGCAGGAAAAGAGTGAGGAATTTGGCAAAATGAACAGCGCCATCGCGTCCGGAACGGCCCAAAACCCCAATCTACAATGTCAAAGTGCTCAAATCCGACCTCGGATTAACAGTTTACGGTCAAAACAGGCTCCAAAATGAGCAAAAACACAGCTGCGGCTGTTCCTCCTCTCTTCTCCACGTTTTTTCTGGTCTTCTCTCTGTTTTTTCAGTTCCCACACTTAGCTTTATTTTTTGGGCACCCTTGGCCTTTTAGATGACCTCAAACGGACCCCGAACAGGCCAAAAACTGACCTCGCAATGCATAGCTGTCACCTTTTTGCATCATCCGCACACCTGGCACTCGACTTTTTTCAATAATGCATCCCACCACCACGTGAAGTGGCCCCAAAGTATGGTCCTCATGATGAAATTTCTGCATAATTCTCACAAGAAAACACCCACGTTGTGTCCGTCCTCATCCGCGTGCGAATATTGACCCCGTTCGGCTTCCTGACGCCACTAGATGCCATCTGACGCACCTGCTTACCTCATGTCGTTGGCCCGCGGATAGCTTCCTCGAGAAGTTTTACACGCTATAAACTCCTCATTATTGTAGAAAAACACAGTGGTACTGGTAATAGTGAAAATCGATGCACTATGTACACCCTGTCCTACCTGTACACATGTGGGACCTCAAACGGACCCCGAACAGGCCAAAAACTGACCTCGCAATGCATAGCTGTCACCTTTTTGCATCATCCGCACACCTGGCACTCGACTTTTTTCAATAATGCATCCCACCACAACGTGAAGTGGCCCCAAAGTATGGTCCTCATGATGAAATTTCTGCATAATTCTCACAAGAAAACACCCACGTTGTGTCCGTCCTCATCCGCGTGCGAATATTGACCCCGTTCGGCTTCCTGACGCCACTAGATGCCATCTGACGCACCTGCTTACCTCATGTCGTTGGCCCGCGGATAGCTTCCTCGAGAAGTTTTACACGCTATAAACTCCTCATTATTGTAGAAAAACACAGTGGTACTGGTAATAGTGAAAATCGATGCACTATGTACACCCTGTCCTACCTGTACACATGTGGGACCTCAAACGGACCCCGAACAGGCCAAAAACTGACCTCGCAATGCATAGCTGTCACCTTTTTGCATCATCCGCACACCTGGCACTCGACTTTTTTCAATAATGCATCCCACCACAACGTGAAGTGGCCCCAAAGTATGGTCCTAATGATGAAATTTCTGCATAATTCTCACAAGAAAACACCCACGTTGTGTCCGTCCTCATCCGCGTGCGAATATTGACCCCGTTCGGCTTCCTGACGCCACTAGATGCCATCTGACGCACCTGCTTACCTCATGTCGTTGGCCCGCGGATAGCTTCCTCGAGAAGTTTTACACGCTATAAACTCCTCATTATTGTAGAAAAACACAGTGGTACTGGTAATAGTGAAAATCGATGCACTATGTACACCCTGTCCTACCTGTACACATGTGGGCCCCACGTAACCACCTGGCTATGGAAATTGGGTAATCCTTTATTCGATGAACCATGCATGTGTATGTACATATGCGCAATCCCTTGCTCCAAAAAACTCCTGACAGCGTGTCGGGGCTTGATGCATCGCAAAATTTTGCGTTTATACAAAAATCAAAGTAATAAGAATACATGATTCATCGCGTTTTAAAAAACTCCATAGTTAATATTGGATTAGAAACTCACAAACTCATAGCGAAAGGTGTCGAAGCCTCCGTTGCCAACATGAGATGTCTCCCTGGTCATCTGTCGTATCTACGCGGCCTCACACTGCTGTCTGAACTGCGTGTCCGCTGTCCGCTCATCCTCCTTGTCTGCAGCCACGTCTAGTGTGGGATGCCCGAAGACTTCGACGAGCCGGTCCTGAAAGCCTTCGAAGCTGCATCTCGTCGATGTTTCACGGTGTCCCATGCAACACCCTTGATCCACCTCCTCGGAACAACGTTTGAACAAAGAGCAGGCTGGTACTCTCTCAGGATGGTCTCCACTATGTAATTGACTTTGTCCTTTTCCTGCTCACCCCAAGACGTCAGAATGCTGGTCAAAAACTGCAGCTCCGCAAGCTGGCGAATCCGCTGTCTCATCTCAGTCCTGACTCTATCCATGTCAACAGAACCATCTACCCGTACAATATAGATTTTAGAGGCAATAGGATGGTGTGCCCCCCAAGGTGTCCGAGGTGTGCCAAGAGGTGTGTCGAGAGGTGTGCCTGGGTAGGACAGGGGTCGTGAGCAAGGAGGGGTCGAAGCATCTATGGACCCTCCTCCACAGCAACCACCACCTCCACCTGACGATCGCCGAGATCTGCGAGTGCGCGTGTGCTGCGGAGATAAGGACGTACCCGCCTCTGCCCCACCCCTAGGTGTCGAAGCGGCCGTGATGGGAGAAGAAAGCGTCGTACCCATAGGCGTTCCTCCCCCCCATAGGCGTCCCCCCCCTAGGCATCGGACCCTCGGGTGTGAACCCCGGAGGCGTAGTACTCGTGCCTCTGGCTACCCAGTACTGAGAAGCCTATTCCATCTGAGAAGGCGTCATCCGTGTAATGAAGCCTATGAATGCATCTGCACTCATAGAAGCGGGATCTGGAAACTGGTCTGCCATACTAAAGTCCTGCACAAAGAAAGTAAAATAAAGCGTCAGAAAATACAGTTCTTTAAATTAACTTTAAGCTTAATTTTAAATCAACGTCTTCACACAAACACTTGCAAGCCTAGGCCTCGACGAGTGAGGCATCATCGATAAGATCTTGCATTGTATCATCGTCTATCTCTAATTGCAAACATAACTCTGTCCCAACTCATTTTGGAAGATTGTCAATATCCATTGCATCTTCATATACAAGTGTCAATTCTGCCTCGTGTGCGTTATCCCTCGTATATCTGTCAGCTTCCTCTGCCATACCTTCGTCCATCTCCTCTAATGTCATAGTAGTATGGACGTCGTCTGATTGACTTTCCTCCAGGAGAACTTTCCCTTCAAATACTTGTTTATTTCTTGGAGCAACCTGAACCACAAACCACCATTGTCACTCTCGAGGGTCCGATACAAAGACCACTTGCTCGCAATGTTCGGGGAGAGCAAATGTGTCACTCGCATCTGTCCAAACCTTTGTAGAATCTATTTGCATAATTTTGTTTCCATCTCTGTGTACCGTTGCATTGCAACCAAAAGTAATCACCTTGAACCACTTCACATCCAACAAAAACATCAAAAACCGCCTGAAGCTTACTTTCAGGATATCTGACACCAGACCACAGTAATCCAGGTTGCTAGTGCTCTTATTCGTGTCTCTAGCACTGGCCCAACTCTTTTGCATGAAACTAACCATTACCCCACTGTCAAATGTGTTTCTTCTACTGTCAATTTGTTGTGTTCTGAAATGCTTTCCATGCGACCACAGTGCCATGTATGTATGATACTTCTAGTCACATCCAATAGCCAGCTCTTCCTCTTCTAGAGATACGGGTTCTCCGATCTATCGAGCTGCTCTTACTGTCTTGTCCAACCATGCCATTGTAGGGAATTCAGGTAGAGGAGCGAGATAGTCTGGCAAGGGTAAGCCTCTAGTTGTTCGGCTTCGCCTGAAATCCTCTCGCTCCCTACTGCGTCTCTCTTTCTCTTCTTCGTACCTTTCAAGCCATTTTTGCCTTGCCGCTGAATTTAGTATACAGAACTTCATGATCTTTTATTCAATGGTGTCGTTCATTTTCTTCGGCACCCCTTGCCCTTGCGGCTCCTCTCCCACCAGTCTTGCATCCTCCTCATCGCTATACAGTCGAGGCATTTCTAGGTCAGAAACGGATAGAAATTCGGTCGTCAATACAAGAGACTCTTGCACCAACCATCCTTCTGCCATGCTTCCCTTTGGACGTGATTTTTGGCGAACAAAACCCTTAAGTGTTTTCATGAACCGCTCTAGAAAGAACATCCAACGGCTGTGGAGTGTACCTGTCACTGCAACCTCATCTACTACATGGACGAGCAAGTGCATTTGGATAGTTAAGCAGCTCATGGGTAGATACTTCTCAATCATGAAAACTGCCTCAATGGAATTAGCCCTTGCAACTGCAGTAGATTCCTCCCGTATCTTCTTGGAAGAGATCCACCGCACTAGCTCTGAAATCTTGTATATGCAGGTCCGCACTTCCTCCGTTAAATACCCCTTGATTGCAATTGGAAGAATGAATTGCAAGAACTTATGCCAGCCGTGCGATTTCAGTCCTGGCAGTTGATCATCACGGGTGAATGCTGTCTTGAGACATCGCATATATCCTGTTGGCGTCCAGAACTCTCAAATCACCCTTTTAACTTGTCGCTCTTCATTTTTTAGCAATGCCCATGGTGCTCTTGGAAGTTTTGTTTGGCCAGCTGCATTGGTGAAAGGCCACAGCTCTGGCATCTTTCCATCTGACTGCAAATCATCTCGTGAAGCTCGATTGCTTTCATTCCCATGATTGTCTTCCAGAGGAGCTCTCCCACATTCTTGAATATATGCATTGGATCCAAAAAATGGTTAATTAGTAGATCACCCCAGTATGGCAACGTATGGAGAATGGACAAACGTTTCATTCCTGGAACAGGTTGCCCCTCATGTTGCTCCCATTGGCGACGCCACTCTTGTACATGCATAGGATGAAATTCGACACGACCAAGCTGACCTTCGCGCAAGTGATGGCCATCTGGAAGATAACGGTGGTGGCCTTGATAAATTGTTTTTTGAAGAGAGGCAGAATAGCACACATCCAAAGACTGCCCGCAAATTGGACATGCATTGTATCCCGAAGTTGTTAGCCCTACATATATTAAAGCATGAATCAGGCCAAGGCAAAGTGCTTGCGAATAGGGAGAATTTTGTAAATCAAGAACCATTACCAGAAGCTTCTCCATATCCTGGCCAATCATGCATAGTCCACATAAGAAGTCCATGGATCCTTGCATGCTGTTGTCCTACTGGTTCAACCGCATCTGCTATGTCAATCCCATGCCATAACTCTGGAGCTCGTCAACTAGTGGAGCTAGATAAACATCCATGTTTTTTGCCTTGAGCTTACCAGGTACAATCAAGCTTAATATCAAATGACCCTTCTTGATGGAAAGCCACGGTGGGAGGTTGTAATTGATAAGGCACACATGCCAAGTGCTCCATGACGAGATTCTCAAGCCAAATGGATTGACTGTATCTTGTTTGTAGCGCATTACTTCGCACTTAGGACACGACAGACAATCTACGAATTCATTGCGAAAAAGAATGCAATCATTTCGACATGCATGAATCTTGTTGTAGTCCAAGACAACTGAGGTCAATAGTTGCTTTGCGTCTGACAAAGCTTCAATGTGATGCACCATTGGAAACTAAATGGGAAGCTTTCAAGAAAGCTATTTGTTCTTGTGCGGAAGAATGCTTTTCCATAAAGCATCTCCATGGTATCAACAAAGATAGATCACGCAAAAGGTGGTTTGATAAAGAATGTCAAGATGCTCGAAAGTCCTTGATAAAGCTTGATGCAACTATGGACAAAGACAACTATCAAAGTCATTTGCATACATACAAGGCATTGATTCAAAAGAAGAGAAGAAGATGGGAAGTAAAGCAACAAGAATTTCAAGTCCAAGAAAAGGCACATGCATGTGGAAGATTTTGGAGAAACTTGAGAGGCAAGCGGGTTGAGAATTTTGGTAACTTGAGTCTAGTGGATATGTACACACATTGTAGGCAATTATACGAGCAAGCAAATACTGAAAAAATGCCATTTTATGGTTCACTCCCATGTATGCCGTCTTTTATTACTATTGAATATGTATGCGGTGGGCTTGAAAAGTTGGCCACTCGCAAAGCGAGAGATCTTCAAGGTATCAAGCCGGAGATGATCAAATGGACGGGAGATTTTACCCATGAGTGGATGTGTGATATGTTCAACCTTGCACTTCAACATGGTATGCCTTATGATTGGAGTACTAATTGGGTTAAGCCTTTGCATAAAGGAGGGGATGTAAAGAATGTAAGCAACTACCGGACTATAATGATTGGGTCTCTTATGGCAAAGTTGTTTGGGTGCATAATGGAGATGAAATTAAGTGATTGGGCTGAAGAGAATGACAAGCGTGCAAAGGGACAAGCGGGTTTTCGTCGATGCCATAGCACCATTGATCATCTTGTCACTCTTCGTGTTCTCATGGAGGAATGTCGGTTGAAAGGCAAGCGATTGTATTGTTGTTTTGTGGACTTTAAGAAAGCCTGTGATATGATTCCACGTAACAATTTGTGGAGAAGGATGGAAGAACTCCAAGTGCCAAGTGAGTTTATGCTTGCAGTTTCTCGAATCTATGAGAAGGTGATTTGTCAATTGCGCATGGGAAGAGAAATTTCAGAAATTTTTGTAAGCACTATTGGGGTTAAACAAGGATGTCCATTGTCACCAACTCTCTTTGGTCTATGCATCGATCAATTGGAACAAATGGTACTTGAATTTATGCAAGAAGAAGGCATTGAAGAGGTCACTATTTGCAATGCGGTAATCATGCTTTTGTTGTATGCGGATGATGTAGTGCTTCTAGCACATACTTTAGAAGATGCACAAAAGCTTATGGTTGTCCTTGAGAACTTTTGCTTGCATAGTGGGCTGATTGTAAATGAATCCAAAACAAAGGTTATGCTTGTGAAAACCAACCATAAGGAGAAGCCATGCATTGTGTACAACAACGAGACACTTGAAGTTGTTGAGAGCTTTAAGTACCTTGGCCTTGAGGTTCCATCCAATCACAAGTGGCATGAATGTGCTATGCGTCGTTTGGAAGTGGGAAAGAGAGCATATTATGCATTTGAGAACATGTGTAATGCGGGAAACATCAAGTGTTGGGTTCTCAAGAAGTATCTTTTTGATGCATTGGTGACACCGGTTCTTCTTTATGGAGTTGAAGTGTGGGGCGGGAGCATCTCAAAGTCTACTTGGAAAGAGTGAGAATGTCCAAAAGCGTTTTCTTACAAACTTTCTCCAAGTTAAGACACAAACACCATATATGCTCCTACTTCATGAGTCGGGATCTCTTCCAATTGAGGTTATGGGCATGGAAAGGGTTGTGGAGTACATGATAAAGATGCGTCAAAACCCCTCACATCGACTTCCTACAATTGCATGGGAAGCAAGCAAAAAAGTTCAAAAGACGCATAAAAGCAAGATCTTGAGCACGGGATGGATGCAAGACATAAAGAAGTGGTTTGGGAGATGGGATGCATTACACTTGCTACATGATGATTCAATTGACTCTCAAGTGAATGAAGCTTTTCTACAACGCCAATGTATTACGGCTTGGGAGAAATCCGGTGGGTCACGCTTCATACATTACACCACCTATATTTCCCCCAACTACAAAACCATGTTCTTCGCTGAGAGAGGAAACCGTACTCACACTTACATGCTTGAGCCTATTCCCTTGTCCGCGACACGCACTATCGCAGCAATTCGGCTTAGCTCCCATTTCCTTCAATGCGAGATAGGGCGTTGGGGCAATGGAGAAGAGTCAAATCGATTGTGCACCTTATGCTCACTGCAAGTTCGAGAGTCTGAGTACCACACACTACTAGAGTGCTCAGCTTTTGATCACATCCGAACTTGCTTCTCTCACATTTTCAGCCATAACTTAGACCTACACACTTTCCTCTCCCATCCAAACTGTGGGCTCTCCATTGCGACTCTCATCACTACAATTTTGGAGCATCAAGAGTCACTCATCAGCCATACACATACTACATCACATGTAACTTTGGTCCCATAGGTCATATTTGACCTCCGAGGACGATAATAAAATCTATCTATCTATCTATCTATCTCTCTCTCTCTCTCTCTCTTTCCTACACACACACACACCGCTCTCTCTCTCTCTCTCTCTTTCCTACACAAACACACACACCTCTCTCTCTCTCTCTCTCTCTCTCTCTCTCTCTCTCTCTCTCTCTCTCTCTCTCTCTCTCTCTTTCCTACACAAACACACACACACACACCGCTCTCTCTCTCTCTCTCTCTCTCTCTCTCTCTCTCTCTCTCTCTCTCTCTCTCTCTCTCTCTCTCTCTCTCTTTCCTACACAAACACACACACACACCTCTCTCTCTCTCTCTCTCTCTCTCTCTCTCTCTCTCTCTCTCTCTCTCTCTCCTACACAAACACACACACACACACCGCTCTCTCTCTCTCTCTCTCTCTCTCTCTCTCTCTCTCTCTCTCTCTCTCTCTCTCTCTCTCTCTCTCTTCCTACACACACACACACACACACATGATGTGGAGAGAGAGAGAGAGAGAGAGAGGGGGTTGAGGGGGGGGGGGGGGGGGGGGGGAGACGGCCAAGATCTGAGAACGCACGCATTAGGGGCGAAAATGGCCCCTCCGCGCGGGTTCGCCTTTTTTTCTCCCAAATTTTTAGCGTCGGTATGCACGTCGATAAGCACGTCAATATACGCGTGGACAATTTTACCTTTCTACGCGTATTTCCACGGCCATATAGACGCAGTTATCGACGTGCATATCGATGGAGTGTAAGAACGTCGATATGGACGTGGAAAGGTACGAGCGTCGATAACTTGGGTTATGTTGTAGTGAGAGAGAGATAGAGAGGGGGAGAGGGGGAGAGAGAGAGAGAGAGAGAGAGAGAGAGAGAGAGAGAGAGAGAGAGAGAGAGAGAGAGAGAGAGAGAGATGTAACATGCAATGCCATGCATTCAATTATGAATTACTTTCCCCTCCTCCATAGCTCCTCTCTCTCTTGAGCTTTGTTACCAATGTAAGACCGCAGGGACTCAATCATGCTATACTCCATCCATCCTCACCATCTATAGGCTCCTAGCGCACTAAATATGGCACCCCTTGACCGCATGTGAGTCTTGGACCTTGGCCCTAGCCGTTGGCTTGCTTGGTCTTACTGTAGGCCTGACAAGAACCCTTAGATGTATCCTTCATAGTCTCAAAAACACTAGGGTCATCTATAATTTTCATAAGAGGGTTATCTTGATGAGCATTAAGGGTCTTCCGTGTGATGAAGCTCTACGTGATGGCAGTAAGGGTTGGGTAGGAGGCTTTTCTTTATTGCTCTTACCTTGTGGTGCTTTGTAGGACGTGTGCTCGTCTCGGCCTACAATAGCGGTTAGTTGTTTCTCTTGCGGCATCTCTGCCCTTAGCTTAGCAAGCGGCTCTTGTCGTGCTTGTATTGCCCAATGTTAGACATGTTGGTTGCCTCCCATTGGTTGATGTAGTTCTCGAAGTCAGCCTATTACCCATTTCAGCTCATGCCCATCACTAGCTTTGGTTGGTCCTCCCCCATTGTCCCCCTCCTATGCGTTCATCATTAGCCCTGCCCATTAAGATATTTGGCGCAATTAACATTTTGGTTAGTATCCCTATGCCCAATAAGCTATTCGACATGCCACTTTTAATTCTCTTCATAGCAATAATTATAATTCTCCTTATTAGTAGGAAATGTTTCCACCTGGCGTGGGGTTATTGGTGCCCCCTCCTCCACCCGCCTTTATATTTTCTCTTTGGTGCATAGAGATTTAATGGAATCCGAGGCCTTGCCAATGGAGGAAGACATCATCAAGTTCTCACAAATGCTAGTGGATAGAAAAATGGCAACGAACAATGGAATTGCATCGATGGATGAAGGGGAAGGGGCATTCTTGCAGCTTTTGAATGATGTTGTAATGAAGGGCGTGGCTTCAACAAGGAGTCAGACCAAGATGATTACTAATGCTTTCTCACAGGACAAGGCCGTATTAGTGATAGAAAAAGAAAAAGATCTAGTCCAAATTGCTCAAGCATTTAACTTTGCGGTTAAGACCGTCAATGTGGGTGTGCCCCAGGGGCCAATCTATACTAATGAGATCAAGGGATCAACAACTGTTGTTGCTCTCAAACTAGGAATCTCTTTTGCAATCATTTTAAGGGATCAAACTCCAAGGATTGTGCTAAAGGCACAACTGTTGAAAGTGAGGAAGGCCAGGAAAAGTTAAAGAATCTTTAAGCTCGATTGTACCAGGAGCTTAAAGAAGTGAACATATAGTTTGAATGCGTCCCAAATGGTAACAAAAGAACTTTCTCCCAAGAAAAATGTAGTGGGCTTGTTGCAGAAGGGTTGGTGGACCGAGCCTTTTGTGAATTAAAGAAGTCTCTCTCAGTAAGTGGAGGTTGCAAAGGCTATCACTGTAGCAATTCCACCACCACTTATTTAAAAGCAGCTAGCTATGCTAGCAAAACTTACACTCACGTTTGGCTTTAGTGGGAGAGTCCCTAATAGATTTGAACTTATCCAATGGATTCAAGGACCAAAAATTCTAGGACATGGGGGAGCAACTAAAAAAAACCCTTACCTAGCAAAGGGTTTCTGTTCAGTTGGATTCAAGGAGCACTTTGATGTGTCAAGGGTTCTGCATAAAGTCCCCCAGGAATTTAACATGACCACTGTGTGCATTATGCCATGGGACCAATATTTGACTCATCAAAATCCCTCCAGGGGATACATCCTGTCTGGGTCAAGTTTGCGGGTCTCTCTGGTTGGCTTTGGGATAAGATCAGGTTGCTTGCTAGTGAGCTAGGCACACCTTTGTCTGTTCCTAACAAGTGGGGACTTGGTAGATCCTCTAACCGAGTTTGTATAAGTTGAATATTTCTTAGTCACCACCGAAGTGCATGGTGATCATTGTTGGAGCTGAGCTTGTCACTATTCCGCTCAATTTTGGGACATACTTTGGGGTGTGATTTGAGTGTAACAGATTTGGTAATTTTACTAAGGACTACCCCGTGAAGGTTAGGGGGAACACCGATCCTACAATGTAGTGATGGGGGCTTTTCACAAGCCAAGCTCCCATACCCCTCTTCTCTCGTCCCCACCCCATGAAAACCCCCTCTTAGGAAGGGAGTGATAAAAGGCATTGGAAAAAGTAAGAAAAAAATAAAGTATGATTATGTAAATATATAAGAAAGGTAAAATAGGCCACCTCATGCCTGCGGGGTAGCCCATCCCCACCTTGTTTCCTTTTTCTTCACTGTTGCCCCGCCAGGTGTCCCTTTTCCTCTCCTCCACTCAAAAGGTCAACCCCCTCTCTCTTCCCCTTTTCCTTTCTCCTTTCTCTCTCCCCTCAAGCTACCCCACCTCTCACCAATAATGCATTATAACTCACCAATAATGCACCCTAACTCACATGCAACTTACCCTATCTTCCAAAATAGTATACCCCACCCCCTCTTTCTCTCTCCTATCATATCCCATGACCCAAATACCCCCCTCTCTCTTTAAAGGGTGCCATGTCTCTTGTCTTGTAGCTAAATAACCTCCCCCATCTTCACACACACTCAATTTCACTGAAAAAGGTGCCCACAAACCCATCCCCACCCGGTGGTTACCTGATTTTTCTTGTGTTCACACACATCTGCACACAGATTCACCTCTGAACACACTCCCCTCTCTCCCCTCTTGTAATTACTTTATTCTCCATGTCACCTCTCACTTTTTTTAATCAACCCATCTCTCTCTTAGTCTCTCTCTCATGAGACTACTGTTCTGGCACATATACACACAGCCAGACAAGTGGGGCCCACAGTCACATGGACTATGTAGATAATGATTTCTTCATTTCTAAATTCTAGAATTTCTCCCCCCTCCTCCCCTATATAAAGAGGGGTCACCATCACACTAAGGACACACATCATCACCAAAGAGTACACTATGCACTGTGTGTGCCTAGTGCACACACACACACCCACACCATCACCATCACCGCAATCACCATGCTCGTCTTAAGCATGACATCTACACCCTTGGGCTATGGAAGATGAAGGGAAACTAAATGAAGGATGATGGCCGTAACCCTCGTGCGAGTCTTCGCCATCAACTCCCACCTATCCGCCATGTGCTCTACCACGCTCTCCCTTCTCATTCCCCTACCCTATGCTCCCCATTTCATCGCCTTATTCTCTAAATAAAGCTTGAGGTTTTGTGAGTATGTTTTCTTGCAATGTTTTGCCCATGTGAGGTGTGCGAAATCGCCACCTAGTCTTGTGTTTGGAGTGAGTTTGTGTATGTGTGAAGGGTGTGCGGATTCGCCATCCTTTTGTGGTGCCTAAGTACTAAGCCGCTATACCCCCTCCCTCACTCTCTCTCTCTCTCTCTCTCTCTCTCTCTCTCACTTGATCTCATTCCCTTTCCTCTTCATCATTGCTCCAAGCATCCATCTCTCTTGGATGAAAACTTTGTTATGGTGGTGTGTTGTTTGCGTCCTAGACGCTGAAGCTAGGTGGTGCCCCCTATTTTCTTTACCATGACAGGCTTGAGGCATGCCATTCGGTCCCCGGTGTTTTAGAGGCCGTCGGGGTATGGGGTTCGCTTTGCTCCCGTGATTTGGTGCCCCCACTGAGGATCTTTTCATGAAACCCTTCAGTTTACAAGACTGAAACCCCTAAAATATTGTGAATGGATGAATGGCTAGAAGGATTTGCTAATTGGATGACAGAAGAAGAAGAGCTCCAAGCACAACTAGACGAACTCCGCATCTCCATCGAAGCTCGAGTGCCAGGCGTAACGGTAATCGATTTGCAGTGGGAGAGTCAAACAACACGCCAAACCCAGTGGATATACATAGTCCAAGTGCCAAGAAGAAGAAGGAGAAGGTCGAAAACATGTCCGCAACCTACAACCAACCCACAACAACAAAATGGAAGGAGCTCTACACAATAGAGAATCAACACTATTCTACTTTGAGAATCGGGTAACTCAAGTCACCGAGGTAATTATCACAATCAGTTTTCAAGTCGCACCTGATGCTGCAGCACAGATAACGGAATCATTGACTCACACTCTCACTAGAGAAACTAGGGATCTACTGAGTTTGTTTCAGGAAAGAACACCACCCTCTCCCACAAGCTTGGACAGTGACTAAGCACCTCTAAGCTTCACATGAATCAGTACAACCTCCCTCAAGACAGATCACACATACCAACACGTGTACGCTCAATCAAGGTAATACTGGATTTGAAGGCTCACTACCAGCACGTCATTGACACCATGCTGGGTGGGGAGCGATTTTTTGAGGTTCTGGCATCAGATCAACCATTTGTCCTACCTTTGGTACAAGGCAATGTACCATTTGAAGTTTTAATCTATGTCCTAGTATAAGAGGGTATACACGCCTCCTTGTAAAGAAGCAAAAAACTTTTGCAAGTTAAGCAGTGTGTCTTTCTAGCTCTCTCTCAGTAATCATGGCAAGTGTAGCATTTCCAACATTTAAAGGAAAGAAGGGGGAGGATTTGGTAACAGACTTCCTAGATGACTTTGAAGTAGCATGTGTAGTGAAAAACAAAGATACGGATGAATCCCGGGTTAGAATCTTTAAGCATCTCATGAAGCTAGAAGCTAGATCATGGTACAATGCACTTCCACAAGCAACCAAGGATGACTGGGAACCCTTAAAAACCGCTTTTAAGAGGCGCTTTGGGGGAGGTACCACTTCAGAAAAGTTGTGGGACAAGTTGAGAGACTTGAAGCAGGAGGGTCTTTTAGAATATGCCACCTATGAGTCCAAATTTGTGGATTTGTGGGAACGGTGGGTTGAGTCACTGGCAAGGGGGGAAGCTACACCCGATTTCCTAAAAAAATATCGGTTCACGCATGGCTTATGGCCGCTTCTCAAGGAGAAGGTGAAAGGTAGATTCCCGGCTACGTACGAGTTAGCCGTTGAGATTTCTCGCCTTAAGGACAAGAAACTGCGAATGAAAGACAAAGAAACCGAGTCAACAGAAACAACAACATCATGTCGACCAACAACTACGACAACCACCATTCCACCACCACCACCGGCTCTTGGGGTAAGAGATGACCAACAAGATATGTTGGCCCATATTACTTACCAACTACATAATTTGTCTGTCCACTTAATACAACAAGGGAGGAGTCAAGAAAGAGATCAAGACACTGGAAGAGCACGACGACAAAACAGGGAGTATCATTGCTACAACTGCGGAGAAGACGGTCACGGTATGTACTACTGTCCCAAACCACGACAAAACTATAATAGAGGAGGTAGGAGGAACCAATTGTCACCCCCTAGAGAAAGAACACCCCCACCTCGAGCACCAACCCCACCAAAAAAAATTCTACGTCCACCCCAGACACCACTACAAGCATCCATTCCACCTCTTCCACCAGCCCCACCACCTGATCGCCCTGTAAGCATCATAAGGCTAGAAGAGAAAGGAAAAGCCGTAGTAGTGGATCCACCCAGAGCAAAGGAGAGGGACAAGGGTAAGGAGAAGGTAACCTTTTTAGAACCACTTGAGGCCATGACTGTGAAAAGAGCTAGGAGGGAGAAGCCTACACAATCAGATGATGACAGAAGCATGAGAGGAGAAACTAGCAAGAGGCCATCCACGCCACGACGGAAATTGGGCATCACCGACTTCCAGCTAGGGGAAAGTTCTAAGCCCTATGATCTAACATTGGATGTGGCAGAGCAAGGACCGAAGATTACATGGCCACAGCTGCTACATCTTGTACCTAAAGTAAGGCGACAATGGTCTAAAATGGTAAGTACAAGACGCTCCAAAACAAAGGTAGCCGGAGAAATTTTGGGATGCAACATGGATGACATCCTTCCAATTGTCGACGTAAACATAAAAGGAAAGAGGGTTGGAAACACCTACATTGATGGAGGTGCACAAATCTGTATAATGAGCGAAGCTATGATGCTTCGATTAGGGCTCGAGGTTGACAGGCCTTCTCCATGCAAGGCAAAGATGGCAAACAACGCAAAAGTAAAGTGTGTGGGTGTGGTAAGTGCCGTAAAAATCAAAGCTTTCAACACTGAGGTAGAGGTAGATGTTTTTGTAATGCCTACTAAGGGGGAGGGCTATCCACTAATTTTGGGAAGGCCATGGTTGATGGCCATGAAGGCAAAACAGGACTGGGGTACTGGCCTTCTAAGCATGACCCGTAAGAAAGGGGAGACAATCTACTACGACATGAGGATTGGCAAGCAGAAGCAAATGAATCTGGAAACATCGGCAGATGAAACCACTAGCGAATCTTCCAGTTTTGAGGAGGAGACCACATCCACCGACGAAAGTGACAGTTCCATTGATGTGATGGGTATCATTATGAAGGATCCACAAAGGTTAAGCACAACTGGTGATCCATCACCAAAAGGGCAACCCAATGAAGAGGAGAGCAAATCACCTGGCCTAGGAGGAAGTAGGTTGAAGGGTATGTTGTCTACAGAATTAACACTTGAGGAGAAAGATAGTTTTTTGCAAATGTTGATGGGATTTCTTAACCTGTTCATTGACAACTATGAAAGAATCACACGCATTACAGTGGTGGAACATCATATTAAGCTGAAGGAAGGGGTAAAACCAGTTGCGCAAAAGCTACAACGACTGGGGGTCATACAAGAAAAGGCACTCTTGGCCGAGGTAAGGAAACTACTGGAGGCGGGATTCATCTATCCTGTAGAAAACTCAGAATGGGTGTCACCCGTAGTGGTGACGCCTAAAAAGAATGGTAAGTGGAGGGTCTGTGTTGACTACAAACCACTAAATGCAGCTACAAAGAGAGACCACTTTCCTCTCCCTTTCTTGGATAAAATTCTGAATGAAGTAGCGGGATTTGAATGCTATACTGTCTGTGATGGTTATTCTAGATACTTTCAAATACGCATAGCCTTAGAAGATCAGCTAAAAACCACTTTTATCACGCCATGGGGTTGTTTTGCATACAGGGTTATGCCATTTGGTCTCACAAATGCACCTGCCACATTCCAAAGATATGTCACATATGTTTTTCAACCGTTCTTTGGAACATCCATAAGAGTGTTCATTGATGATTTTTGTATATATAGCTCCCATATTTCACATTTAGAAAAGGTAACTGAAGGTTTGGCCAGGTTGTAGAGCCTAGGTGGGCAATTAAATGTGGATAAATGCCACATTGGGGAGAGTAAAGTCATTCTACTAGGCCATGAAATTTCAGCAAAAGGTATCAACGCCGACCCAAGTAAGGTGTCCGCACTCATAGCCCTACCTTCACCAACGACCGCATGTCAACTGGTCTCTTTTCTACAGAAGGTGAGGTACTTAAGTAGATTCATACATCTACTATCACAACTTGTTCTACCACTGCAACAACTCACTCAAAGATCAACTTTCACTTGGGATGAGGAAAGCGAACATCACTACAACAAGGTAAAGGATGTCTTAGCCACTCTGCCAACTATCTCACCACCTAAGTGGGATGAAAAATTCTATGTCACCTCAAGTGTTGGTGATGACTCATTGGGGGCTGTGCTACTCCAAAAGGATATGACGACATCTTTCATGAGGCCAATCTACTTCTCTAGTCGAATGATGACAGCAGGAGAGAAAGGTTTCACCCATGTGGAACACTTAGTCCTATCTCTTAGATTTGCAACTACAAAGTTTAGGTCATATTTGCTGCCTAAGCAATTTGTGATTCTAACCACGGATGAAATATTTCCCTATGTTGTACAACACATGGATGTGTCTGCTAGAATTACTAAATGGCTAGTTCGGCTGCAAGAGTTTGACTACACGGTACAGGTAGAAAGCACGACAAGGGCAAGTTTGGGGGGACTCATGACCTACCAAGTCTTTGAAAGGAAGGAGAAGCAATCTAAGGAAGGAGAAGTCTGATTACCTCCAGTACCACCGATGGTAGAAGGAGCATACTCTCTCTACTTTGATGGAGCCTACAAGCGAGCGTCCGACAAAGCAGCTGCAGGCATAGTGGTCTTTGATGACAAAGGGACAAAGGTATTTTCGTTGGGCCAATTGTTAGATTCACATTCTAACAATGAAGCTGAGTATGCAGCACTAACCAAGGGTCTACAATGGAGCGTCTCGCAAGGTGTACAACGCCTTAATGTATTTGGGGATGCTCTACTTCTGGTAAGGCAAGTAAATGGAGCATGGACATGCAAGAATCCTAGTTCAAGGACTCACTTAAGTGGTGTAAAAACCTTGTTGGGTAAGTTTGAATAAGTTCAAATACACCATATCCCAAGGGTTCAAAACCAAGAAGCAGATGCCCTAGCAAGTGAAAGACTACAGGAAGTGGTGGTTGGAGTAATAAAACTAAAGCTCCCTCTATTTCAAGGCAGTGATGCCTTTCCTGACATCATGCATTTTTTGGAAACAGGGGAATGCCCATCAGATTTAACAAAGGGACAGAAGCAATGGCTGACGCGGAAGGCCACAAGGTATCGACTCATCAATGATGGTTTGTACTGTAAGGGTAAGGACCAAATACTCAGGAAGGTCCCTCTCTCTCACGAAATCACGGGAGTAATTGCTAGCTGTCACGACGGGGTTTGTGGTGGTCACTTTGCCCTAGACATTACAAGTAGAAAAATCTTGCAGGCAGGCTTCATATGGCCTTGCCTCAACCGTGATGTACACCATTGGTGCAAAACGTGTAAGTTGTGTCAAAAGGCCGGCACTAGGTCACTTATGCCTGAACC
Organism: Adiantum capillus-veneris; assembly: GCF_014529385.1. Taxonomy (NCBI): domain Eukaryota; kingdom Viridiplantae; phylum Streptophyta; class Polypodiopsida; order Polypodiales; family Pteridaceae; genus Adiantum; species Adiantum capillus-veneris. Next base: position 35,981,496 of record NC_140939.1, read on the forward strand.
ACAGACACCTATTCTCTCATATGACCCATTTGAAAAATGGGGTATCGATGCCATTGGGCCATTACCTAGGGCCAACTCAGGAAAATTCTACATTATCATGGGGGTCGACTACATGAATAGATGGGTAGAGGCTACAACCACCACTAGAATCATAGCGGTAGAGGTAGCTAAATTTATCTACGAGCACATATGCTGTAGGTTTGGCACACCTTAAGAGATCATCTCTGATAGAGGGCCAGGTTTCAGAGCAGACTTGGTAGGAGAATTAATGCAAAAACTGGGCATTACAAGGAGGCACTCTTCACCATATTACCCTCAATGTAATGGCCTAGTTGAAAAGGTAAATGGAATGGTTTCTAAAATTATTACCAAGCAGGTAAACAATCATCCCGAAGACTGGGATAAGTATCTACTACCAGCTTTATGGGCCTACAGAACTTCATTTCGTACATCCTTGGGATTCACACCGTATCATCTAGTATTTGGTAAGGAAGCAATCTTGCCCATTGAAGTGCAACTACAAAGTCTCAGAGTAATGGCAAGCCAACTTCAACAACCCAACATGCATTTGAGAGATCACATCATCAACTTGGAAAGAGTGCAGCTGGACAAAGAAGAAGCAATAAATTATTATGCAACACAAGCAGAGCATAGACGGCTTAGCTTTAACGAGCATCTCCGGAAAAAAGAATTGAAGAAAGGAATGTTGGTGCTCCGCTACGACAATTGCTTCGACACGCGCAAGGATAAGAAACTCTTGCTCCGATGGGAAGGCCCTTTCATCATCAGGAAAAAGTATGCCAATGGAAGCTACCAGCTTATGGAGGTTGATGGAAAACTTCATAAAACCAGGGTAAATGTTTGGCGACTTAAACCTTATTTTCTTCGATTTGACCAGGCTCCACCAATTGACATTCCAGATGAGGACACACCATCACCCGCCACCTCCGACGATAATGATAAAACAGATGAGCTAGAGACATGAATTCCTCTAGCCAAAACGGGAGGGCTAATGATGGGGGCTTTTCACAAGCCAAGCTCCCATACCCCTCTTCTCTCGTCCCCACCCCATGAAAACCCCCTCTTAGGGAGGGAGTGATAAAAGGCATTGGAAAAAGTAAGAAAAAAATAAAGTATGATTATGTAAATATAGAAGAAAGGTAAAATAGGCCACCTCATGCCTACTGGGTAGCCCATCCCCACCTTGCCTCCTTTTTCTTCACTGTTGCCCCGCCGGGTGTCCCTTTTGCTCTCCTCCACTCAAAAGGTCAACCCCCTCTCTCTTCCCCTTTTCCTTTCTCCTTTCTTTCTCCCCTCAAGCTACCCCACCTCTCACCCATAATGCATTATAACTCACCAATAATGCACCCTAACTCACATGCAACTTACCCTATCTTCCAAAATAGTATACCCCACCCCCTCTTTCTCTCTCCTATCATATCCCATGACCCAAATACCCCCCTCTCTCTTTAAAGGGCGCCATGTCTCTTGTCTTGTAGCTAAATAACCTCCCCCACACTCACACACACTCAGTTTCACGGAAAAAGGTGCCCACAAACCCATCCCCACCCGGTGGTTACTTGATTTTTCTTGTGTTCACACACATCTGCACACAGATTCACCTCTGAACACACTCCCCTCTCTCCCCTCTTGTAATTACTTTATTCTCCATGTCACCTCTCACTTTTTTTCATCAACCTATCTCTCTCTCTTAGTCTCTCTCTCATGAGACTGCTGTTCTGGCACATATACACACAACCAGACAAGTGGGCCCCACAGTCACATGGCCTATGTAGATAATGATTTCTTCATTTCTAAATTCTAGAATTTCTCCCCCCTCCTCCCCTATATAAAGAGGGGTCACCATCACACTAAGGACACACATCATCACCAAAGAGTACACTATGCACTGTGTGTGCCTAGTGCAGACACACACACCCACACCATCACCATCACCGCAATCACCATGCTCATCTTAAGCATGACCTCTACACCCTTCGGCTATGGAAGATGAAGGGAAACTAAATGAAGGATGATGGCCGTAACCCTCGTGCGAGTCTTCGCCATCAACTCCCACCTATCCGCCATGTGCTCTACCACGCTCTCCCTTCTCATTCCCCTACCCTATGCTCCCCATTTCATCGCCTTATTCTCTAAATAAAGCTTGAGGTTTTGTGAGTATGTTTTCTTGCAATGTTTTGCCCATGTGAGGTGTGCGGAATCGCCACCTAGTCTTGTGTTTGGAGTGAGTTTGTGTATGTGTGAAGGGTGTGCGGATTCGCCATCCTTTTGTGGTGCCTAAGTACTAAGCCGCTATACCCCCTCCCTCACTCTCTCTCTCTCTCTCTCTCTATCACTTGATCTCATTCCCTTTCCTCTTCATCATTGCTTCCAAGCATCCATCTCTCTTGGATGAAAACTTTGCTATCGTGGTGTGTTGTTTGCGTCCTAGCCGCTGAAGCTAGGTGGTGCCCCCTGTTTTCTTTACCATGACAGGCTCGAGGCGTGCCATTCGGTCCCCGGTGTTTTAGAGGCCGTTGGGGTTCGGGGTTCGCTTTGCTCCCATCAGTAGGATTCCAGGGTAGGGCTCGACAACCATGTCCCTGTGAAGGAATCAAATGTGGAAGAGAAAGAGAAACAAATGAAGACCAATGTAGGGGTAGAAGTAGGGAAAAAAAAGAGGATATTTTGTGTGATAGTGAAGCCACCTATTTTTAGAAGAAGTATGTGGAAAAGTGAAGCCTCACACTGTAGATCCTTGAAGGCTGATGGAATAATAATTCAATACTGAAGAGGATGAAAAGGGTGAAGGCAGTGGCAAGAGAAGCCGTCTCATTGAAGGATTTTGGAGCCATGAAAGTGAGATTCTCCTCTCCCCCCCTCACTCAACTAAAGGGAGGGACATGTGTCTTCATGCTCCACAATCCCTTCGTGGCACTTCAAGGGAAGGAACCTTGGATTTCTAGAGAGCCTCTTGACTCTCCTAGATGCAGAGATTGAGAGACATGGCAGGGATTGGATGTTGAGGAATTCATCCATCTCTCCCAATGCTGGAAGTTTAAGCTATTCAATCATTGAATGTGAAAGGATTGAAGACTAGGAAGAATCATGGCATCATTTGTGAGGAAGTTAGAATGGATAATGAAGTTAATTAATTGATGGGCCATGAAAAGGAAATAGACATGGGGGAAGAAGTTGGTGTTCTATGGAGAGGGAGTGGATGGGTTCAGTGGCATCCTCTCTTTTGTGGACAAGGACTTGGAGCCCAAAGTGGTCCTTAATCACCCCTCTAGGAGAGTCCTACAAGTGCGATTCACTTGGGCTGATCAACCTATCACCATAGTAAAGATTTATGGCCCCTACAATGCCAAGGATAGAGCCAAATTGTGAATGTACCTTAGGGTTTCCCCTATTGAAGCAGAGTGGCTACTGAAGGTGACTTTAATATAGTGGAGAAGAGCAAGATAGAACAGGATCAACCAATTTTCTGGCAGGATCTAAAAAAACTAAATGGCTAGGTCTCTGTGAGGAATTGGTTATGCTACTCTATGGGAGGTGGGTCACTGGAACAACACGCTAGGCTTCACATACACCAGCCTACACTATGCCCACATGTGATAATTGGATATCATTGCAACTTGAGATGCACGTGCTGACATCAAAGAGCTTGTTAGACCAGCTACCTTCACACATGAAACTCAGGAATTCCATAGGGAAGGTGTAGGTCCCCCCAAGGGGGTAAGAAGTTGCTTGTCAACCGGGCACACCTATTCAAAGACTCTTTATTCAGAAGGCTTATGAAGAAATCTTTGATTGAACTTAACAAAGATATTAATTTAGAAAAACCTAAAGCTTGGGACTTCTTTACTCAGATTATACAACAACGATCAAAAGCTCAAGCCGTCGGATGAAAAAGGCCCATGAAGAGCATTGGAAGCAGCTCAAACAGGAGGTTGCTCGTCTAACTTCCGAAAAAGCTATTGGTGTAGCCTCAAAAGAAGAACACAAAAGGTGGCCGGAAGCTAAAGCAAACCTAGCCGAGCAGCAGCTCTAGGAGGTTAGGAAGGCAAGATTGATATCTAGGGAGACATTTCTTCAGCTAGAGGCCGCTAATCAAGCACACTTGTTTAAGGGCATTGAAAATCAAGAAAATTTGGGCTACGTCCACTTGCTCATAGATGAGAATCCTACACAATGAAATGGCTCGAATGATGCTTGATCATCTAGACCAAATCATTGGACAACTAGAGACCCGCTCTCAAGAAGTGGACAAAGCCAGAGAGACTTTGATCGAGAGTTTCAATAGGAAAATTTCCCAACTTGAAGCCAATTATCTTGAGATGGCCTTTTTTGAAGATAAAAAATAAAATCTTTCAAAATATGAGGAATCTCATGGCGTGCTATATATCATTAGAAAGAGCTTGAATAGGAGATTCTAACTGCCAAATCTCCGCCAAGTTTATAGTTGATTTGCAAAAAATTTACCGCACGCCCGTTTTGGACATGAGAGAGGAAGTCAAACTCCTTATAAGGCCCCTTTGTGAGTGCAAATTTTCCCTAATGTGAGCCAAACTTTCCCGACCATGATAAAGAGGTAAATTGGTCCTCAACACAAATAGTTCCCCAATCATGCTTTGAGCTACTTCATGTGCCTCTCCATTTAGAGCACGTTCAATGTGTCTGATGCTCCATGCTTCGAACTTTTTTAACAGGCCTTTAATTCTGAAGCACATTTCCTTCAATGAGGTGTTCTTGCTCTTCCACACACCCAACACTTGCTTCACAACTAACAAGGCATCACCTTTTATGCTCAACCTTCGAACCCCATGCTTCAAACAAATGTGTAATCCAGCGTCCAGAGTAGCATATTCAGCCTCGTTGTTACTATGCGCATCCAACTTGAACCCTCTCTTGCATACTAGCTTCCCCTCTGGATCATAAAGTGCTATACCCCCTGAAGCCGCATCATGGCTCTTTCTGTATGAGCCATCAAAGAACAACACATGTGCATTGCTGATCTGTGGCACTTCTTCAACTACCTTTCTCACCACCTCTTCCTTAACAATAAGGGGATTTTCCTTGTAGGTCAACAAATCAGCTAGGGTAGCCCTTGTACTGTCTTCCACTAGAAAAGAGAACTCAAACTCTTGCAGCTCAATTACCCATTTCTTCACCACATTTGACATGTTAGTACCATTAATTAACTGTCACAAAAAGGCAAAACTCGTCAAGAAAACAAAAGGTCGTGGTAGCAAGTAATGACGAAATCGTCGACAAGCAAATATTACACTGGCCATCACTAGCTCTACTTCCGAGAACTTTCTCTCTGCTACCAACTTCACTCGGCTTGCACAATACACATGCCTGATGTAATGGCTGCCCTTCCGCTTTTGCAATAACATAGCTCCAATGGCATCAACCCCTACTGATGGATTTACATCAAAAACTTTCTCCCAATCAGGAGCCTACATGGCTGACAACCCCCCTAACACCTCTTTCACCTCTTGAAACACTGCTTCACACTTATCATCCCATTGCAATGTGTTTGCGGGTCACCGCGACGGACGTCCATAGCATAGCTCTCAAGCATCAACATAAAATTATCGATACAGGGGAAGCGACTCGGATGAGGCATGGAAACTCACTAGGGTGTCAATCCTAGTGAAGTGAAATCGAAGAATAGCAACTACTAACTCTACAAGCAAATCAAACGCACCAAAGCCAAGTAATCTACCTATGTCCTTCTACACAGCTCTACAGTCATCACACCCGTTCACCATGCAAATCATATTGGAATCGCACGAAACTTGAAGGGAAGCTACAAGGGACTATCAGGAACATATCCTATCACTGTCATAGCATTCTGGAGAGGTACAACGATCGCGATCGTTCGTCCCACAGTACGCAAAAACAGTAAACGAATGATCCTAAAGGGTCGTTTTTAGGTCCCTAAAGCCTCTCCTAGGGTCAAAACAACATAAAATATGCATATAAACACTCAAAACAGCGATTTAAGGCCTAAACGGATGCGTCTGAAACCTTCACCGAATCTTGAATGCTTACACTGAATGGAAGAATGAGCAAAGTAAGAGGAACACAATGCAAGAAACAAAACTGAATTTGGATTACCGTAGCCATAGAAGCGATGATTACAAGTTGGAGCAAAGAGGTAGCTCTCTGTGCGTAACGCAATAGTCCCTCCCTATCTTCAAAAAAAAAATCTCCCCTTTCCCACTAACCTTAGTGTAAAATATACCTAGGCTTTCTAAAGTGGCCGGCGGCCAACTTCTCATGAACCTTTACATACATCATTGGAGAAATTACATCTTTGACTCAGACTTGACATAGACGATTGACATTAGGCTTTTACAGGGTTTGATGTATTAAACATCGGAAAATAATGTGACCACATCAAAACTTTGGCCGGATGACCCAACGGGCGCCTTGGCTAGGTGGGCACTTGTATGTTGTTATCACCTCCAAACACTCCCCCCTTCCTAGCTCGTGTCGTCCCTTGACACGACCTTGTGCAATCTTGTCATAGGGTTGTCTTCAGCCTTGTCTTCAAGGTCGTTCTTCATCTTGGGAAGCGCGTTGTCGTTGATGACACTCCCCCCTTCCTTGAGTGATGCATAGCTGTCATGTTGTTGATACATGATTTGAGCTTTGATTATCGAGGCAACATTTCTTCTTGTTGTGCATTCGCCTCTTGGTTGTCAATCTTAGCCGCTGTAAAGATGGATGTTGAAGTGTTTGATCATGTAGAACTGATCCTGTTTGTGGCGTGGACTTTATGATGGATAGTCTTTCAAGGTCCATTGTAGTTTGAGTTGTCTGCAATAGGTCACCAATGTTGAAGCATTGTGTGAGCTACTTTTGATTGTTGTGGATAGCTTTGCTTGCTAAATTTCTCATTGCTTGATGTTGTAGGCCATTCTTTGACGTATTATTGTTGGTTGGAGCTTTGTTGTCACCCTTGAAGATAAAAGATGCTCTTGATAAGCATATTGAGACCTGCTGTTTTTGCTCCAAGTTGTTGTTGATTGATTTGGGTAGCCCTTTCCTTATTGTTGATGTAGAAGGAATATATACAAGAAGTTGATGATGAGGTGTAGATTAGGGTCTTAAAACCTGGATGACCAAAGGGAAAAACCCGGTGGGAAAAAAAGTGCGTTTGGTATACGCTCTTATTGGAGTTGAACACTTGAAATTTGAGTACCTGTTCATGCAAGGTGAGTGCTTGGGGAAATAATAAAGTGCGTAATGCAAGTGCCAATTATGGGACACTCTATATGCACACAAGAGTTCTTTTCAAGAAAATCATGCGGTGTGAAAAATGAGTTGGGTGCTTCAAGGAACAAATGTAGCACATGTGATATCCAAGGACATCTCAATAGCTTCCACATTTTCAAGAAGGGTTTTTTATGTTGAAGCTTCTCTACTCATTACTCACTATGCATAGTGCATGAGTGTCTTTTGGACTCTCTTCTTCACTTTAACAAACTTAAAATACATAGACTTGGACTCTTATGCTCACCTATACCAGCATGAGCGACACAACATAAATATGCTCAACTCCTCCACCTTGAGTAGTACCTAGAATAGCTAAAACTCTTAGACCACGGAGAATATTACTTGAAGCTTTGGGACTAATGCCTTGCTCATTTAGTGACTCAGCTGCCCGACTCTTGACTTTTATGCCATGTATTTTTAATGGCGACTTGGACTTACCTGTTCATGGACTGAAACCTAATGCCATAAGTTCTTGAGATTAAGGCCTCTATCATTGCTTTGGTCTTTGGATGCCACCATCTTATCGAGTAGGTTGGCATATTTTGGCTCCTTTTGACTTGCGTGTTGTATGTTGATACTTCTTTGTAAAAAAAGTCCTTCAGCTCTGATAGGGCTTGATGTAGCCTTTGCATTAATTTCCATGAGAAGCAATTGTCGAGATGTGTGGGTTCTCTGTGATTGAATTTCCACTAGCAATTTTGGAACCCATCTTGTTTTTGGTCCTTGTGTGACCGTCTTTGGCATTTTATCTTCTTCTACAATTTGATGGACACTAGGCTTTGGTATATAAACCTGATGATTTCCGTTGTAAAAGCCTTGATTTTGTAATTGATGACAAGGTATCCATCTGTAGATTGCAGCATCCTTGGTTGTAATTGGCTTCTGTTGGCTTTTGGTTGTCATTGCTTGCTTTGGGGTAGGAGCTTGTTCTGCTTGATTTCTCTTCGTTGTTCCCGATTGAGCTACAATTTTTGGTAACCATATTTGTGTGTTACCTTCATAAAATCCTTGTGCTTAGAGTAGCTTAACTGGAATCATTCGTTGATTCACCTGTTTGCATTGGGTAAATTGACTAGCGAGTGACTTTGGTACCCAAACTTGTCGCATTGCCCGCTTGGAAGGTCTTTTTGTTTGCCTTTTGTTGTGTTCTTTCGCTTGCCTGAGTATTTTGTATTCCGTTGATAGCGCGTCTTGTTCCTTGTAGAACTCGTTGATTGAGGTGGGTGGGTCCAGGCTGTTACTTTAGGCTTTTTGGCCCACACATTAGCGTTTCCTTGGAAGTAGCCTTGAGCAGTGATTGACTCATTTGATGCTATCCACCTTGTCACCTTTTGTTGTTGTGGTTGAACCCGTGTTTCATGTATCCAAAATGGGTCTTTGATTTGGATGTGCTCTTTGGATACCAATACTTGCTTGACATTCTTCGACTTCTTCTGGATGCTTTTTTGTGATGGAAACTTTGGTTGATAGAATTTTTGCTTTGGTTTCCATTGCATTGTTGATGGTGTGGCTCTTGATGTAGAGGCTTCGTGGAAAATTTGATGGAAGCTCGTTGAAGGTAAAGTCGTCTGGCGAGGTTGATATACTTCAATGTTTACCTTTGCTTTACCTTTTCCCGCGATGGTTGGTGATTTCTCCTCTGCATGGATTTGAGAAGCTTCATGGAGTCTTACCGTTGTTGTTGAAGCTTTTGATTATTGTCGAAAAAAGATGTTCCTCCAACTTTCTGTCAGGACCAGACTCTCTTTGATATGATGGGAGTTGATTATGTGGAAAGTATCTTTATACTCCCCGTTACTCGATTTGAGTACAGCTTTTGCCACTCCAAAGCTAGGAATTGGCAATTTTGAACTTGTGTAAACTGTTTCTTCTAGCTCATTGATTGGTGGCTTTCCCATCATGATCCACGTTCCATAAGTCATTAGATTCTTAGTAGCATAAGGATCTATTGCGGCCGAACATGTAACCTTGAGCCCTGTTTGTCCACATAAATTGAATTTGATCATTGTAGGAGATAGTCCATCTTCTTCCTTGTCCCTATTCTTCTTTTGATCTTGCGTTTGTTGAAGATTTGCTGTTGAACTTGGAAGCTTTTCTCCTTCATCTACTTTCATTTGCACTTTTTCTGGAGTCGACTTCTTTGAAACAGCTTTTGTTGATTCTTTAGTATGTCAATGATGACATATTCTCGTTGTTGCTCTGCTTTCTTCATGTGCACTTTGGCATCATGCTCCATGACGTAGCTATCTGTTTCACCTGTTCTGCCTTCACACTCACAAATCTCGTTAGCTTCCTTCAACACCTTTATCGTAAATACGGGAGTTATATCATACCCTTCCTCATCACAAAATTTAGTCGGGGTCGCCTCATTCACACACACATCAAGAGTCGCCAATATTTGAGTCCATTCAAATGGCTCAAATAACTCCTCTGGAAAGGGTTCCGGTATGTAAGCTTCATCGTCCATGGATCTTTCTAGGATGCAATCCTCCTTCACTGAGCTTCCACACTTCGAAGCACCACACATCCAAAGTTCTTGTTTGGTTGTAGCCACGCATGTATCTCTTTCCCATTGACTATAGTAGAGTCAATTTCTTCTAAAGGAGTTCTATTCACATCTCTATAGCTATGGTCTTTTATGATTATTTTTGTGATGATCTTTTATATCTCAAGTAGATATAGTCATAGCCCCAATCTTGAACCATCTTATGTTGATGCATGAAAGGTCTTCCTAAAAAGATATCAAAATTGTTCCCTTTTCCAAAATCTACTATTGCAAATGTATGTTCATATTCAATCCCACAAGAAGTCACAATAACTTGCTCTAGGATACCCATAGTTTTTTCCGTGTATCCATCTGCAAGTTGCAGCTTCATTCTAGTTTTCCTAAGCGCTCGTCTACCCCATTTTTCCCAAATTCCTTTTGTGGCTATGGCTACTCCAGCCCCACTATCAAGTATAGCCAATGTTTTAACTCCTTTGTATTCCACAGGTAAGGTGGTGGTTCCTTCTTCTCCTTCGCAATATTCCCCCACCTTGTTTATTGGCACAGGTTTAGCGTGTGCACTTTCTTGTTGAGTTTTGTTTGATTTTTCATTTGAGGGTAGATCTTGAAGAGGTATCTTTAATCCCATCTTCCCCAAATTGTTGCCTACTTCATCCCATACATGTGGTCTAATCTTAAGCAGTTCAGATAGAGTAATGGTGCATTGTATTGGAGCTGACATCAACTCTTGCATACTCTTTGTATCCTCTGAGATGGCACCACTCTAGTCTTTGAGTCTACCTGATGTTCTCCTATGTATGAGGGTAAGGTCTTCAAGGACTCTGGTTTGCTTTCAATTGAAACTTCCGTCCCTACATCTCCATTTAGAGATTGAATGTCTCCCTGATAGACTTCATTCCCTGTATTGATCTCAATTATGGGTGCAGATTGGAAAGTCGCACTTCCATCTTTTGCACTTCTAAATGCTTCCCATAATTCATTTGGCCATGGCTCATCTATCTCTGGGATAGGTGCCATAATTTGTGATCTTAAACTTGCATCATTAGTGGTGTTGGCCACTACTTGATCATCTAGTTGAATTTCTAGGTTGTTGGTTTCTTGTGTTGCAGTCTTTGCTTGCACATCCTTTTGTGATTCTAGCTCAGTGTTTCTTTGCGTTAATGTTTCAACAACCTTTGCCTTAGGCATTTCAAATCCAACACTTTTTGGTTTTGTTTCTGGAGGTAGAATTGGTGCTTCAGGCTCCATCATTGCCTGTGCAGTTTTTACCAATTCCTTACACATTTTCAACCTCTCAATCTCTACCTCAGCATGAGGATATTTCATCCCTCGTTGCTCTAGGGTTTGGTTGGGTTTCAATCTAGCCTCATATGCTTCCAGTGCAGCATCTAATGGCTCTAGGACTTTGTCTACCAACACAGATCCTCCGGAAGACGCCTTGGTTTCTTATCATTCACCACCGTTTTATTTTCCCGTTCTTGTTTTAACTGCTCCTTTGTCTCTTGTAATTCTGTTTGTAGTGCAGTTTGATTTGTAATTGTTTTTGCTTTAATTCTGTCTCTTTTGGCTTTCTAGGATTTTCTCCCAGTCCTCACTGACACACTAGTTGTTTCCCCTTGTTTGGGTTGTTGATATTTCTCCTCATTAGCTTGGTCCTCAGAATTTTCTTTTGCTTGGGCTCTCGTCACTACCTTCACAGGAATTTTGGGTTCTGCCTCTGATCCACTTGGAGAGGGTAACACTCCCACAACATTCATTGTTGTTTTCCCTTGTTTGTTTGGGTGTTTTGGACAATTAGGAACAACGTGTGTAATGGCACACTCCAAACAATATCCGATTATCTCTACACGAGAACAATTCTTGGCCCAATGTTTACCTCCACACTTGTAGCATGGTCCATCTTGTTGAGTCACTGGTGGCACATTTGATGGTTGTTCTCGCTTAGCCAGAATGGTCTCTGGTCTACGCTCTTGATTGGCTATGAACATTAGAGTGTCCGTATCCATCAAGTATTGGTTTCTCATGGGTTGTGGCACATATGCTGGTTGAGTGTAGTTGACTATCCCTCTCCCATCATTCAAAAGATGCGGTTGTTGTTGCCCTACCACACATTGTGGCTTTGGCTGAGTGTTACACCATGGAGTGGGGTGATCCCCTCTGCAAGCATTGCATATCCTCAATTGAGGATGTCGTACATTTACGTTTTTCTTGTAGCCTTGGTTTATTCTTCTAATCACCCCCTCGACCACTTGGTCAATGATTGGTTCCCAAGGAGTTCTCTTTGTGGTGGGTTCGCTCTTTGGAGAAGAGGCACTACTAGTCGTGTTGTCTATATCTTCAGTCCCCTCTCCATAGGCCTTGCAATTGTCAACTAGATATAGAGATTCTCTAGTGACTTGCTCAAACGGCGTGCATCCTTTCAAATGTAGGTCCTTTTTGAGAGTTTCATTCCTCAAGCCCTCTATGAAGAGAACTGATAGCCTCTCATCTTGCAGTAGCTCTCTCATAGGACATCTCTCAATGTATTGTTTGAAGCGAAGCAAAGCTTCCTTCACTCTTTTGTTATTTTTTTGTTTGAAAGCGTAGATTTGGGATACTGTGTTGTGTTTGATTCCTCTTTTTGAAAAATCCTCTACAAACTCTTGTAAGAGTTGTGCTATGTTTGGAAAATCATCTCTGTTTAATGGTTGGAACCAATTCAAAGTTGATCCTTCTAATGTTAACCCAAATCCCTCATACTGAGTATGGAAATCCGCAATTTTTTCAGCTCTCAAAACTTGTTTGAAGAGTGAGACATGAGAATATGGATCCCCTGTCCCATCATACTTTGTTTTGACACATTGAGCCACTTGATATGGTCTTAATCGATGTGGTTCAGTCACCAATCCAACCAATTTGTGGTCTCTTGCACAGTCGGATCTTGCTCTTTCCTCTCTTCTCAGAGAAAATCCCGGTGGAATCCTCTCTGATGTGTACTCTGGCATCATTTTTGGCTGAAAGTAAGTGGATATCGGTGTACCCTTGTATGTGTATCGTTCTAAGTCAATTGGATTGACAAGTTTGTACTCACGTCCATACTTATCTACCATTAGAACTTGCACTCCCTGGTCATTTGTGTATGTGAAGGCATAGAGGTTCTTGTAGTCTGTCAACTCTTTAATGGTGGAATTTAAACATCTATAGAAGTTGTTTTGATCCCCAATAGGTAACCTATAAAGGAAATCATAAGTGTAATCCGTTATAACTCTCGTGGCTTCATTGGTTTTGATGAACCTGACGTTGGGTTTGTTGATTAGAGGATGCTTCTCCTCTAAGTCTCCAGCAATTTCCACTTTTGCTCTTTCAAACTCACGCATTTCAGTTGATTGGTTTGGCTTCCAGCGAGCTACATGATCACTTGACAAATATCCATGAGCCATGCCTTGAGGTTTGGCTTGATATGATGGATAAGCCTCATGTTCTTGTCTCAACCCTCTTGTTATAGGTGTTGCAGTATTTCTAGCTGTTTGTGTAGGTGGCATATCTTTGAGTTGAGTGGGAAACCCTAATGATGGATGAGTTTTCATGGTTAAGCCTCACTCAATACTCTCAAGATGTTCCTTGATAAGAACACCTTGGCTTAGTGCACACAATCCCTTTTTGCCCCTGGTCAAGTCTCTAAAAAGTCAGGAATTTGTGAGTTTTTTGGTCTCTGGAAATTGGTCTTGGGGTACCCTAAAAGTTTGGATTTAGGAAACCTAGTAAAATTCAGCTCTAAAACCGAAACCCACAAGCTTTCTTCCTAGCTATACCTGACTCAATTTGGAGTTGTCTATCAAAAGTTAGAGCACTTTTAGTGAACTGCACTTAAAACAGTACTCAAAACAGTCTCAGGACCAGAACACAGAAAATTTGGCTTGTATCTTGGCTTCCAAAGGGTATTTTTCACTCAAACTTGAGATTTGAGATGTACTCAAGTAGATCTACAAACTTATGAAGTGAGATACCCCCACTATGTAGAGGTACACCGATCGCGATCGTTGACCCCATGTCACAGATTTGGAAGATTTTTGCACAGTAGCTAGCCCTTGATGTCTTGATACCAAGTGTCTTTGTATTTTTGAATTTGGAGATGTTTTGACCAATGAAAACACAAACCCCAGGTGGTTCTTTGGTTATTGGCCTGATTGTGTAAATGGGACTTTTGACCACATTCTTTTGCTTTTTTGACCTTGCTCCTTTTGGAAAATATGTTGCACTAGATGTTAGCTACCTACTCAAAAAATTTCAGTCCAAAATGTCACAGGGGTACACCGATTGCGATCGTAGTTTCAGCTCCTTTTTGCATGAAATTTTAGGAGTTGGTAGACATGGGTATGATTAGTCTATTCCCAAACCCACTTTGCATTTGGATCACAAAAAGTTGAATTTTCTCAAGATTTTGGTCTGAAGGATCAATGATAAGTGTTTGCCCTATTTGACAACTGTCTTTTGGCTTTTTGACCCTGGTTCTTTTGAGAAAGTTGTTTGTCTAGTTATCAGCTACCTACTCACCAAGTCTCAACTCAAAATGTCAGTATGGTACACCGATCGCGATTGTAGTTTGGAGCCCAAATTGGATGAAACTTGTGGATATGGTAGACAATGATGTGTACAGTCTACTCCCCAAATCTTTTTGAATTTGGACAAGAAAAAGTCATGTTTTTAGCAGATCTTGGTCTGCTGCAATGGTTTTCTGTCTGTCTGCTGTTTTTGGCTATTTTGGTCACTTTTTTGAATTCTGAAAACTCCTGGTATCTTATATAACCTAGGTGTATGTGTGGGTAAAGTCTGGTCAAAATCTAGGACTGAGGTACATCGATCGCGATCGTAGTTTTGAGCCCAAATTGGATGAAACTTCACCAGCTTGTTCACTAGGCTATTTTAAGACTACCTGCCAAATCTTTTTGAATTTGGACTCAAAAAAGTCGAGAATTTGCAGTTTCTTGGTTCGAAGTGTCTGATTTCCAGAATCTGTCAATTTGACTTGATCTTGATGTTTGTTTTGGGAAATGAAAGCTATTTGGGATTGTCTTGTGTACAGGCTATCCCTCTGTATGCTTTCTTCTCAGTTTTGATGTGTTTTGGTCTACTGAAAGTCAATTTCTATGCCAGTTTAGCAGTTTTTGACTCGGATCTGTATTCAGTGGTTTTGACCTGTTTTTTGTGGTTTTTGACCCTAGGTCCTTTAGATTTTTATGTTTGTATACACTTGGGGAGTCCAGAGGTAAAGTCTGGTCAAAATCTGGCACTAAGGTACACCGATCGCGATCGTAGTTTGAAGCCCAAATTATACCAAATTTGGCATACTTGTAGACACTGATGTTTTAAGGCTATCCCCCAAGTCTTTTTGCATTTGGATCACCAAAAGTCAAGATTTTACAGTTTTTGGGTCTGTCAGGCTAGTTTTACCCAAGTGGCCTGATTTCCTTGATTTTTGATGTTTTTGGATGTGGTTGCTTTAGACAAACTTGTTTAGAATCTTATCAGGAAGGCACATGTCAAATCTTGTCCAATTCTGGCACTGAGGTACACCGATCGTGATTGTAGTACAGAGGCCAAAACTGATGAAATTTTGTCTGCTCCCTCTGACAAGTGTTTCCTAGTGTTTGGTGCTACCACTTTGTGATTTGAATCAATTTCAACTCTGTTTGGTCATATTTTCAAAATTTCAGAGTCTTATGGCCTTTTTGCCAAAGTTATGGTTTTCTGGTTTCTCGAGTCTAACTTTTACCCCAAATCTGACTGGAATGTGATTTACTTATCCTACTCCTAAGTACAGAAATGAAAGAACATAAGAAAATGAATCAAACAAAACAAACAGGATAAAAAACGGATGATGGATCAGTACTCAATCGATACAAAGAAATTTGAAGAGAAAAAATGCTTAAAGCAACCTCACTCACAACTCCCTATATCTCTCAAGAGTAGATCTAGCTAGTCCACCAACCCTAGACTCCAGTAAGCACTAAACCCCTGTCTAGATGCTTCACTGAAATGTAAATGGAATGGAAATTATCTTTTGGAACAATAAGAAAACTCTGAATACGCAATCGGTCACTCATCACTTAAGATTCATTCCCCGGCAACGACACTAATTTTTGCGGGTCGCCGCGACGGACATCCATAGCATAGCTCTCAAGCATCAACATAAAATTATCGATACAGGGGAAGCGACTCGGATGAGGCATGGAAACTCACAAGGGTGTCAATCCTAATGAAGTGAACTCGAAGAGATGCAACTACTAACTCTACAAGAAAATCAAACGCACCAAAGCCAAGTAATCTGCCTATGTCCTTCTACACAGCTCTACAGTCATCACGCCCGTTCACCATGAAAATCATATCGGAATCGCACAAAACTTGAAGGGAAGCTACAGGGGACTATCAGGAACATATCCCATCACTGTCACAGCATTCTAAGAAGGTAAAACGATCGCGATGGTTCGTCCCAAAGTACGCAAAAACAGTAAACGATTGATCCTAAAGGCTCGTTTTAGGGTCCCTAAAGCCTCTCCTAGGGTCAAAACAACATAAAATACGCATATAAACACTCAAAACTGCGATTTAGGGCCTAAACGGATGCGGTTGAAACCTTCACCAAATCTTGAATGCTTACACTTGAATGGAAGAGCAGAGTAAGAGGGACACAATGGCGATAATTACAAGTTGGAGCAAAGAAGTAGCTCTCTGTGCGTACAGCAATAGTTACTTATCTTCAAAAGAATAATGCCCCTTTTCCACTAACCTTAGTGTATTATATACCTAGGGATTTCTAAAGTGGCCGGCGGCCAACTTCTCATGGACCTTTACATACATCACTGGAAAAATTACATCTTTGACTCAGACCATACATAGACGATTGACATTAGACTTTTACAGGGTTTGATGTATTAAACATCGAAATAATGTGACCACATCAAAACTTTGGCCGGCTGACTCAACGACGCCTTAGCTAGGTGGGCGCTTGTATGTTGTTATCACCTCCAAACACAATGGATCATGCTTTGCCACTTGTTTTAATGGATAAAGAAGCTGAGAAGACAATAGAATAAACCGTGCCATGTACTTCACTTTGGGTATAAAGGTTGCCAACTACTTCGTACTCGTAGGTGATGGAAGAAGAATAATAGACTTAACCTTGTTTGGATCAGCCTCAATGCCATTTTCTGACACCATATGGCCCAATAACTTCACCCTTGGCTGTGCTAGATGACATTTCTTTAGATTTAGTTGTCCTCCACATTCATCATATCGAGCCAATACCATTTGTAACTTCTCATGGTGTTCATCTCTACTGCTATAAACACAGAAGTCATCCATAAAAGCTTTAACACAACTACCAATGAATGGTTCCAACACCCAATTTGCTCTCTCTTGATAAAAGGAATGTCCATTTGACAACCCAAATGAAAATACTGTGTAGCAATAGCAGCCCCATGGTGTAATAAAAGTGGTCTTTGTGCGGTCTTTAAGAGCAATCTTCAATTGAAAATAGCCTGAAAAACCATCACACACACTGTACCTCTCATAACCTACCACTGAATCCAAGATCTGATCGATGAATGGAAGAGGATATGGGTTCTTCTTAGTGGTTGCGTTTAAGGGTTTAAAATCTACACAAATTCTCCACTTCCCATCCTTCTTTGGACTGACTACTACTGGAATCACCCATTCTGTGGTCTCTACTAGAACTATGAACCCTGCCTTCAATAACTTGTCCACCTCTACCTGCAAGGCTGCCATCTTCTCTTGACCCATCCTTCTTAGCCTTTGCCGCACTGGCTTAACACCTTCTTTCAGCTCTATATGCATCTCTTCACTCTTGAATTCTTTGATCTCTTCATATGAAGTAATGAACAAATCAGGAAAACTAGCCAGCATGTGCAAATATATCTCCTTCTCCATAGCTGAGAGGTCTCCACTGATCATTTGTGTCATCAATTCCTTCTTTTTTGACCATTCAACCTTGGTTTGCATCAGCCCTTCAATCACTTCATAAGGCCCTTCACTTTCATCTTCAACCTCATTTGCAAATGCAACTACACCAGACTCCTGGATTCCTTTGTCCATCAAAAGAAATGCAACATCAGCATCCTCATCACTGTTGGTAGTACTATCACTGTCCTCATCAGACACTGTGGAATAGTCTTCATCACTAGACCCATCCTCATCTTCATAAAGCTCTTCCAATCGTTTCCTTGTGTCCATATTGTATAGCTTCTTGGCACCTATCTTTCCATAGAGGCTAATCGTACCATGTTGCCAATCTTGAACAGCTCCCACTGCACGTAACCATGGTCTACCCAATATAATTGGATATGCTCCCAACCCTGCTAGCATCACATGAAAATCAACCACAGCCTTTGCATCATACGCTTCCACTTATAAGCAGTTTACAACACCCAAACATTTTACTTTCTGATGGTTTTCCAATCTGATTCGGAATCTTGACACCGTAGTCACTATAAGGCCCATCTTCTCAACGCATGAGTGTGTTATGACACATATTTGGGCTCCACCATCCACATAGCCCTGTCCCATATTTTTTCTTTTGTGCCACACAAGTACTATTGGACAAATGTTTGGTAGCTCATCCATCACCAACACCTTCATTGAACCTCTCTCTGGCTCTTTCTCTATTGGGTTAACCATCCTCTTCCACTGTTGCTTTAGCTTAGGCACCATCTCTATAAGCTGCCCAAAAGTAACATCGGCTTTTCTGCTCGTCAGATCCTCCTTCAAGTCATAGCTTAATTGCCCATCCCCTAGTGGAAAATCTGAAACGTGAAACTTGCGACGAGCTCTTCTTTTCCTCTTGGCCTTGACATCCTCACCTTCATAACTCTTTCCCTTCTTCTTACTAGGACCTGGGGCACTTCTTCCTTCCTTTTCCTCTGTGGTACTCTTCCCAATAGGCATCACTAATGTATCCTCTAGCTTTGATGCCTTCTCCAAGGTGACTACACTTAGCACTTTTGTCTTTCCCTTTTCCTCTTGGGTTAATCCACTGGTTCCTTCATCTCCCTTAATTTCGATGCCATAATCATTGGACCTAGTTAGCACTTGTCTTGGCAATGGATACATGTCTCCCCCCATCCTTGGTGGCTTATCACATTCCGGGCTGATGTGGCCCAACTCTCCACAATTATAACATGTGGGCGTCTGCCTCCAGAACCTACCATTACTTTGTCCAACACCATTCCTAGGTCTTTCTTCACCTCCTGGCTGATTTGCATACCTCCCTCAACCTCGATTATTTCCCATTTGACCTAGCATGTTTAGGCTGAGATTCTTCATCAAATCTACCACTTGCCTCATGTCTTACCTTAGGACATCATCTTGCACTGTTGTAGTGACCACTGCTGGCATAACCTGAGGAGTAACAACAACCATTGGTTCATGATGAACCCCTAGCATGCGACCTTGCGAAGAATCCATAGGCTGAAATTCAGACCTCATGGGCAAAGACTCAACCCCTAACTGGCTCATTTTCCTCAGCTTCCACTCTTTGTTCCTTGCTACCTCTAGTGCATCTTCATATGTCCTAGGATTCTTTAGCTCCACTCTTCAACGTATATTCTTCCAAAGACCAGCCAAGAACCTATCCTTCTTGATCATTTCAGGTGGAGGTACTTGTGGTCCTAAGGCCTTGCACATCCGCTCCCATGCCAATGAAAAATTTTGTATGTACGCATCTACTGGCTCACCTTCCTTTTGCACTAAAGACTGTACTTCTTGCCACACTTTGTCAGGATCTTGTATCTTCACAAACTCCACTTCCAACCCATGCCGTAGATAGTCCCAACTCAACCTTACGGGTGGATCAGCTACACGTAACTCCTCTTCAAATGCTTTGGACCAAACTTGTGCATCACTCTTCAAACAGATTTGGAGAAGACGTAACATCTGCGCCGGGTCATGAATCTGGTTGCTAATGCAGGCAACCTCCATCTTTTCCAAAAAGTCTTCCACATCTTCATCACTTCTTCCATGAAACTCCGGATAAGAAAAAACCATGGCTACCCAAGTTACGATGCTTTGAGAACCCCTTCGAACACACGTGCGAGAACCCAAAAATTTTCACTACCCAATCCCCAGAAACTTCAATGGAGCTCAACTTTAGATAAGGAAAAACACATGCACATCAAATGAGTTTTCGTAGTTAATCATTGGAATTACAACAGGTAAAGGACATTCCAGGATCTCTCTTAATCTTCTTAGCCCGAACATAAAGACTATGCGCTTCTAGAAAAAAATCTTCCTAGACACATGAACATTTATCTGGATTCTCTGAGTTAAATGAAAAGGAGAGAACTGAGGTCCATTTTGATCATCCATTAAAGTCAACCATGTAGCTCCCAAGAAAGCACACCTGTCTTATCCTCTGATTTTGCCAAAACTTCATCAGCATAATAGCATAAATGGCTCAAAAGACCAAAAAACTAGCCACCATATCTTGGAAAAATTTTGGCAGAGTTTCCTCAGAAGTAGAGCAGTAGGAACCCAAAATATAGACTGTATATGTATGCATAAACTGCCACAAATAGAACCCCAGCATCAAATAGGAATCACTAATACATAGCCTATGCGGAGGTCACGAAAAGGGTGCTCCAGCTACCTGTATCACCGAAAGGATCTCCACACTTGAGAATCCCCCAGCTCAATAAAACCTCACGCTATCGACCCTCACACGAAGGCTAATGAAAATTGCATATAGTCAAGTCTTAGAAATGACTATCTTCCAGACCAAGTCTCAGAAATGGCTGGGATTGCCAAAGAAAACCAAGTAGGCTCCACAAAGGCGTACAATGGCAATTTTCACAAATAACGTACAATACCAGTAGAGACAATGCGCTCAAACAGGCGCCAAATGATGCATACCCACAACAACTGCAAGTGATTTCACCGGTAGTATACCACTGTACTCCAGCTACCTGTACCTGTACATGTCCCTGTCCCTGTAACCTGTAACCTGTAACCTATAACCTGTAGTCTGCAACCTGTAATCCCGAATCTCGAAGATTGAAGCTCGAAGCAGAAGGTATTGGAAGAAGATCCTCAGTGGGGGCACCAAAAGAATGTGAGCGGGATGGAAACACACAGAACGCCTCTATGAAGACCCGACACACACTCTTGGAAAGATACACACACATGCTATGGGGCACCACTCGGCTTACACAACACACCTGGCCGAGACAGGAAACACACCTATGGAGTGAGACGAGAGAGACTATCCACTTGCCCACTCCACACACACACACACACACACACACACACACACACACACACACACACACATCCAAAAAATCAGCTCAAAAGAGGAGAACTTCTGATGTTTAGATACAAATGAGCTTGGGCCAACACCAATGGGGCAAATAGCTCACACAATATGGGTAAAAGATACCAGATACAATCACAAATTGGAGCAAAAGCTTTGCTCATAGGAGAAACTTACACAATCAAAATAGCAAAAAAACAGTAAGGATTTTGGAAAAATGGACAGCACCATCGCGTCTGGAATGGCCCAAAACCCCAGTCTACAATGTCAAAGTGCTCAAATCCGACCTCGGATGAGGAGTTTAGGGCCAAAACAGGCTCCAAAAACACCAAAAACACACCTGCGGCTGTTCCTCCTCTCTTCTCCACGTTTTTTCAGGTCTTCTCTCTGTTTTTTCAGTTCCCACACTTAGCTTTATTAGTTGGGCACCCTTGGTGTCATGGCAAGGGTAGGACTAGACGGGCACGGCCCGGGCAATGTGCCGGACACGTATGCAGTAAATGGGTCTATATATGGAAGAGGGCCAGGGGACTATATATAGGATGGTTGGGAGGTTATTCGCATGTCTGTCTACCCACTGGCCTCACATTGTTATCAGAGCAAGGTGGAGAAGAGGGGGCAGAAGGGAGCTATGGAGGAGGGAATCATGGCGTTCTTTCTCTCTCTCTTTCTCTCTCTCTCTCTCTCGTTCTTCATGGAGGATAAGAATTGGGTAAAAGAATCTTGGAGAAGCCCTTGCATGGATTTACATGAAGTCGAGGCTGAAGTCGAAGCAGGGGAATCGGCCTCAAGCAAGAGACATGGCAGCCCGCGGGAATAAACCCTTAACAGCACCAAGGGGTTTTGTCGACCTGCGCAGAATCGAGCATGGCGGCCATCATGGGGTGCGCAATAGGCAACGGATTAGATCTCGTCATGGGCAGGGCGCGAGGCGAGCAACCCTGCGCGCGTTATGGATTCTTCTTCCCCTGCGCTTTGCCGCCATGCCTGGAACCAGAGCTAGTTTAATTTTTTAATTTTATTTTTTTACATGGCCGCCCTTAGACTTCCAACCAAGGGCGCCCAAGGGCAACCCTAGCACCGGTAAGGGCCAAGCCCCACGGCTCCTACGACCTATATTGGGGCAGTCGATTCTTGCGAGCAGTTTCCGATGCATAATCTGCATAATTTGCACCGGGATGTGTGTCGCTTTTTCTGCAAATCTTCTTGCATCATACAACATCATGATGCTCATTGGCGGCGTGATCACCACGACAGAGGAATACTTCCAGATCATGCATGGACATCCGCAAAAGGGGCCATAGTTGGAGAAAGCAAAGTGCTTTCACTGCGCATCGGAAAGGTGCCAAGGGCAGAGAAGGCATATAGTCGACAAGGGGACGCGAAGTACGCATTCCCTCAGGTATGTTGTTCATTTTTTTAAGTTTTTTTTGTTGAGCATGCGTTCATGAGGTACGCCACTACTTTTATTCCAACATGCTTGTTAGCAACGGTATGTAAAAGATTGCTCTTGCTGCCACGCTATTTTGCATCATGGATGCACCGCTGTTTTGCATGGTCGGATTGATGATCGGCATGGTCAATTTTTGAAAGTCTGGCAAGAGCCTTTCTTTCTTTACCTCTGAGTTTAGGGGTGCGGAGAAGCAAGGCTTCTATACGTATACATCGTTAAACCGCACCATTTGGTGATACAGGCACTAATGCTAGGGTGCTGATTATCACGAACCATGGCACTCAAACCTAGCAGGTAAGAGCATCGAAGCTCTCACACGATTCCACATTGGTTGCGCATTGGGCAAGGCCCTTCGCAGCAAGAAGAAGAGTAGTTATTGAGCATGTACTTGATAACTCTAGTATGCACTGGCATGGATGATCACGGCTATCATTCATATAGCCAAGCAGGCACGAGCTACATAATTTTCACGTTAAGGTACAAAAATTATTCGGCATGGCCGAATCTTTGCAGGACACACAACACTCTCTTTTCGATGACTAGGGTAGCCGACAACTGCTTGCATGATCGGCATGGCCGACTAATTGTCATCGTTTCTTCAAATCGACGGTAAGATTCATCGACAGGAGGACTTTATGAGGAGCACCTTCAATCTAGACACACGTGCTCCATTATACAATGGCGTATCGGCTTCACTTTTCATATCATCATAGATAAGACTTTCTAAATCCATGATCGTCTCGATCATTTCATCGATCTTGGGCTCAAAGATTGCCTCGTTGGGAATGTGGTCTACATGATCATCCCCCGAGCTATCAGAGGCTACATCTTGTGGCCTCACGTATGCTACTTGACCAAAGCGTCTGCGAACACGTCTATTGGGTTGCAAGATCGCTACCTGTTGGTCAGCATCACAATCCGATGAGTTATAATTGGCAACAACGCGATCTATAATAGATGGATCGAACTCATCAAATTTGCGAACGTGCTACAAAGAAACGCGTCTTGTCCGTTGCACAGCATGCTTGCATTGATTACAAGGACATAAGATCCTCATTGAGAGATAGGTGTTTCGGTTGGACAACCCCACATCCTCGTCACTACTCATTAATGAGGATAAAAACCTTATAACCTGGACAATAAATTTAATCTTCTATGGGCATTCTTCATCTTTTATCTCTCTCTCTCTCTCTCTCTCTCTCTCTCTCTCTCTCTCTCTCTCTCTCTCTCTCTCTCTCTCTCTTGTTCACACTATAAACTACCTTACATTCTCTAGTCATGTCCAATCTCCGCACACCTCACTCTAGAGGTGCACGGAGATCAGAACCACCGGGTTATAATCTCGTCTTTATTGGTCAATGCCTATATTTGTGGGTACAAGAAATCTACACACCCACGTCTACATGATAGTGCATGTAGTGGACAAAACCCCTTTGCCTCTTCTCTAGCTGTAGCATTTCACGGCATCTTAACATCTTTTTATAGTAGATCTTTGTCTGTAGCATGCAGGTACGCCATTCTTGCAATGTAGCCGATGCCTGCTCAAAGCACTTAATTCTTACTCTAGATTTGACAGGTTGTGGTGTGTGTGTATGTGTGTGTGAGAGAGAGACCCTTGGAATCGTCATCTTACATCACTAATTTCTATGTAGGCTCAATTTGCTCTTCCATTGGCTGATCATGATGGCTTATTGTATGATAGCAGCAGTCGAGCATGCAAATGGAATTACTGGTCCGCATGGACTGTCGAGGTTGTGAGTGTAGGAAATTTTCTCATGTAGGAAAACAGAGTCTTTTTCAGTGTTTTTCATATGAGCAATTGTTTTTCATACAATGCTTACCATCATGAGCGCACCTTCATTGACATGCACTAAAATCTAACCTAAATCTAAAAGAAGTTAGCCCATCAAACATAAATCTAGATCTAATTTAATCTTAAACTCAAAATAAATCTAAATCTAATATAATTTAACATAAATCTAAATCTAACATAAATAAACCTAAATTTTATCTAACGTAAATCTAACTAAAAATAAATCTAAATCTAATCTAATCTAACTTAAATAAACCTAAGTCTAATCTAATGTAAGTCTACATCTAACCTAATCTTTAATGTCTCTTGGGATAGTTTCCTACGACACTAAAACTCTCTTCTTCTCGTGTGTGTGTGCCAATAAAAAGAGGAAATGGTATAACCTTTCTATCACCCAAGTGTGGTAGATTGGTTATGCCATTTCCCTCTTGAATAACAGGTCTTGAGTTCAACTCCTCGTCCACTAGATTTTTAAGGTCTCTTGAATTAGTTTTCTACGTCGTTAAATTAAACTCTCTTCTTCTCGAATGTGTGTGTGTGTGGGTGTGTGTGCGCACCAATAAAAGGCGGAAAATGGTATAACCTTTCTATCACCCAAGTGTGATAGATTGGTTAAGCCATTTCCCTCTTGAATAACAGGTCTTGAGTTCAACTCCTCGTCGCCTAGATCTTTAAGGTCTCTTGGGATAGTTTCCTACGGTGTTAAGACTCTCTTCTTCTTCTTCTTCTTTTCTCTCTCTCTCTCTCTCTCTCTCTCTCTCTCTCTATCTCTATCTCTCTCTCTCTCTCTCTTTTCCTCTCAATGTGTGTGTATGCATTCATTGTTTATGCATGTGTGTGTGCATTTTTTATTTATGCATGTGCTCTCTCTCTCTCTCTCTCTCTCTCTCTCTCTCTCTTTCAAAAACACAATGTGTGTGTGTGTGTGTGAGATGGGGAGAGAGAAAGAGGGGATGGGAACATGAGAGTGAGGAGAGGGAAGGAGCATACCTGTCTCTCCTTCCTCTCATGGCATTAGGAGATTTCGGAGGTCTTTTGGAGGGCCTTTTGGAAGAGAGAGGAAAATAAGCTCCTCCAATGAGAGAAGAGCCTACGTTACGTAGAAAAATAGTTTGATATTAACAAAAATATAAAAGGTGTCCCTCTCCTCATTTAATAATCTAGTGGTCCTTGAAGACGATCACTCTCTTTCATTTAATGGAGCACCTTTTTCAGAAGGTAGATGCAGTGCATTTGATACGGCTTACGTCATCACTAGAATTCAAAAAGTTACAAAACTATCAAGTGGTGGAAGATTTTGAAACTTTTGATACTGTCAATGCGTCCGGAACGCCCAAATATCCTAGAAATGAATGTCCTTGCCTAGCTCCGACATCCAAAGAGGCAAAGAATGTCAAAAACCCCTAAAAGAACATTTTACTAACGGCGCGCGAGGAGGCATTCCAAAATTTTGGAATGCCTCATCGCGCGCCGTTAGTAAAAAGCCCCTTTTTTCCTCTTTTAGAGAGCTTTTTGAGAGGAAAATGTCAAAAAATATATAAAAAGGCCTCCATCTATCACATAGGTTTTTTCTTTATCATCTTAGCACGCACACCCATTGTTACAATTCTACAAAGTGCATTTTGATCACACACACACACACACACACTGACAGACAGACAGACAAATATAGCATACACACAAACACACAGAGACACAAATATAACATACACACACACAGACAGACACACACAGAGACACACACACTCACAAACACACAGACACACAAATATAACATACACACACACACACACACACACACACACACACAAACACAAAGAGCCCCCCTCTCTCTCTCTCTCTCTCTCTCTCTCTCTCTCTCTCTCTCTCTCTCTCTCTCTCTATACTATAGGCGCGCGTAGAGAGCCACAACCGGTGTGCATGTCTCTATGCGCGCCTTTAGTATTGTGCATCCACCAGTGTATGTGTTTATGTGTGTATGTGTGTATGTGTGAGTGTTATAGAGAGAGGAAGTAAGGCGGGGGAAAGAGAGAGAGAGAGAGTCTTTCTGTTACCTTATACTAACGACGCGAGGAGGTGTTTTTTGAGGTCAAAACATGCTCCACGCGCGCCGTTAGTAATGGGAGTCTCTCTCTCTTTAAATATGCTAAGCTATAGAAAGGAGAGAGAGAGAGAGAGAGAGAGAGAGAGAGAGAGAGAGAGAGAGGGAGAGAGAGCATGGTGCAAAAGTGCAATAGAGAAACATGGGTAGGCTTTCTTGAAAGATAATTGTCCAAAAATCACTAAAAAGATTTTTGTACTAACGGCGCGCAGAGGGGCATTCTAGCATTTTAGAATGCCTCCTCGCGCGCCTTAAGTAAAAAGCCCATTTTTTGGGGTTTTTTGACATTTTTTGCCTCTCCGGATGTCGGAATGAGACAAGTAGACATTCGTTTTTAAGTTATTTTGGCGTTCTGGACGCATTGGTGGTGTCAAAAGCCTCAAAATCTATCACTATTTGATAGTTGGTGACTTTACAACTTTCTGTGATGACATAAGCTGCCTTGAATGCGCCGCACTTGCCTCCTGAAAAAGACGCTCACATTAAATAAAAAAGTGACCGTTTTCAAGGACGATTGGGAATATAAATCTACTTTTTAAAGTGTCTAGTTGTCCTTTTGGACGTACTCACAAGGTGCAAGTGCATTTTAAAAAAAGTTTCTAGAGAGAGAAATACAATTTCTTACAAGGTCCTCCAAATGACCTCCGAAATTTTCTAATGTGTGTGTGTGTGTGTGTGTGTGGAGAAGAAAGAGAGAGAGGGAGAGCGCGGGTAACCTTTGCTCGCTTGAGCACGCGTCGAAAATTCAGATATGAGATCTGAGTTTTTGGACGCTCTCGGTTATTTTTTTACCCCTATCGACGTCGCTATGAGCGTCCCTAAATTACAAGTAACTTAGGGACGCTCATAGCGACGCCCATAGCGACTCCGTGGATTTTCACATTTGAGCGTCGCACTGCGAGCGTCACTAATATTAAGTACCTCTTGTAGTGTAAGAAAGCTTTGCAAAACTCCCTCAAATATTCTCTAAAAGTAGTGTTTATTAATATTTGGAAGGTAGCACGGGCATTGGTTAAGACAAAATCCATAACACGAAATACGAACACTCCAAGTTCGGTTATAAAGGCTATTTTAGCTTGGTCCTCCAACACAATTGTGATTTGATTGTAGCCAGAGTACCCATCTAAAAAGCTATAAGATTCCTTCCCTGCAACTCTTTCAATCACATGTTCTGAATATGGCAAGGGTCCTAGTGGCGGCATTGACCTTCTTGAGATCCACGCACACTCTGAGTTTCCCATTATTTTTTGACACAATCACTATTGGAGACACCCATTCTAAGTGCTCAATAGGGTATATGAGTCCGCATTCTGCAAGATTTTCAATCTCTTATTGAATAATTTTTGCATATTTAGGATTCATTGGGTAGGGTCGTGGCTGAATTGGTTTAGCCATGCTATTCATGGGGATTGTGTGTTGCACCACGGATATGTCCAGGAAAATATATATCCCTGAATTCCTTGAGAGTTTCTTTAAGTACACACTCCTCAATCTTTGTCAGATCTTGGGCAATGAAAACAGGTTTGGACTCTTCTCCTGGGTCTACTAACTCTATTTCCTTAACTATCACTGGACCGTCATAGACTCCATTGCTCCCATCAAAGGTTTTCTTTGAGCCTTTGTATACACAACCTTACGTTCCTCTGTGGTATAAGATTTGAAATGTTCAGGTGTAGGGTGTAAGTTTGTGGGGTCCTATTGTTCTGTGGACTATGATTTCACTTCCAATTCCTTTTGTTGTTGATCTATTTCTCGATTTTGTCGTCTCCTTACGGTACAACTCAACTTTGGCTTCTCTATAGCCTCTAGTTGTGCGATGTCAATGGGTTGTGGACTACACCACATAACGCTTTGAAGGTATTCACCCTAGTTATCTACCAACTTTCGATGAGAATCACATGCCCCTATATAATTAAGCCATTTTGCGGTAGATTTCTTTTCATTTATTCTAGCACTCACATTTGCTCGATATCGTTGCCTCTTAAATCTCTTACTCTTCTTGTCTAATTTTTGATTACAACCGATCTCTAGTGAAGAGTCACTAGATGAATTTTTTCTTGTGTCTTCTGCTTCCTTGGATAGATTGTCATCTAGGGTACCACAGGGCCCTGAATGGTTTGTCTTCACACTTGCACTAAGATTTAACTGAAGTTCTTCGTCCTCATAGTCAATTTCAATTGATGATTCTGACCCGAAATCGTGTGGGCTATAGTCTTGTGAGGCGCTACTAGTTCCAGTGCAAGTCAAACCTTCATCTTGTAGGTCATCAGAAGCTATATGCATTGCTTCTAGCATATTTAAGGGTACGAGTGGTGGCATTTCATCCCCCTTAGGTGTTACCCACGTCATCCCCCTAGTTCCCCAAGTGTCTCTTGTTGCTTCTAGGTGGACCTAATCCACATTGTCCGACCTAGTCATCCCAGGTAGTACATCCATATAAGGAGAATCTTCCCCAACACCAGTGTCCGCTTTACACGTGTAACAATACTACAATGGGGCCGAGTGAACTGTGGTGTCAGATCTATGATCAGTTATAAACTTGTTTCCTAGGGGATGTGCTTGACCAATTACAAGATCCACTCTCGAATGATATAATCTTGGAACTGTAGGTAGACATGGTTTTTAGACCAGTCATGCACCATTTTTTCTTCCCTCATGAAAGGATGTCGTAAGATCATCTCCAATGTCATAGTGTGCTTAGAGAAATCCATAACAATGAAGGTAATCCTTATTTTATGTCCAAAGACCTTGATCTTGAGATCTTCTAGCATCCCAGTAGGTTTAACAATAGACCCATTGGCCATCTTCACTACTATGGTTGTGGTCACAAGGTGAGGTCTTCCCATAGTTTCCCATCAATTTTTAGTCACAATATTAACCCCAGTGCCACCATCAAGGATTCCCTTCACAGTTAATCTCTTAGTAGTGATTGGTAGGTCACATTGGATTCATCACCATCAAAGTATTGTCCCAACTTGTTAATAGGTATTTCTATAACATGGTTCTCATCTAGGTTGGGTTGTGGATCTAAGTGTTCCTCCTCTATTGGCGTCTCCCCAACTCCATCCATGTGTGAAAATTGTGGTAGCCCAAACTTTAGTTCTCCATTGAGGAAGGATCAAAGAGCTGAGACTAGCTTAGGGTCTTTATATAGTTTGGACATGATGGTGGTTCTAACTTCTGAAGACATCAAATCCATCAATTTGGCAATGTTTAACGGCACCTTTTGGGCTTTAGTCCCTTGATGTTGGGAAGATGGGATCTCCATTTCGTCAATAAGATCAGGTAGGCCCTTTATAAACATTCTTTCCATCAAGAAGTGAGTATGCCCACTTTCCCATGACTTTAAGTCACTTTCTTCTTGGATGACACTAGGTATGGCTAAGGGTCTATGGACTTGGTGAGGTTTTGGTTGCGTAGATAACACGGTGTCTGTAATCTGGATCTACCTAGGTGATGGTTCTAGATCCCTTTGGGTATCTTCTACCAAACTCCTTAATTGCTTGACTCGCTCGATCTCCTCTATAGGGTTTGCATAAGTTCCTATCTTCTTCTTGGATCCTGGCCATTGTGTCTCATGAAGATATTCCTTGATCTTAGTGGTCATTTTGGTCTCCATGGTTTCACCTGAATCAGAACCCTCTTCAATGTCGTTCATATATACGGGGTCGTCACCAGTCCCTATGTTGGTCTTTGAACTAGGGTCTGACTTCGCTGCTTTTTGTGATCTCTTCCTTCGTTTTTTTTTCTTTTTATGAGATTGGGCAATGGATGTTGTGTCTCTTTCGTCAAGAATATAATTTTGTTTTTGGAGCATTGATCGTGTGAGTACATTTACTGGTACCACAGGTGTACTTTGTGATGGCTCCTTGGTAAGCTCAATCAAGTTTAATGGTGTGATCTTCGATGCATTTGGATTATTTGGACATTGGTCAATCAAATGATCTATGCCACATCGATTACACATGAGTATCGGCATTGTAGACGTGCTCACTTGATTGGTTTGCATTAGTGCGGCATTATTTTGTAGCCTAATAGGACACTCGGTCACACGATGTGGACCTCCACACTCATAGCCTTGAAGAGATGGTCTCTTAGTAGTGTAATTGATATTTTAGCCTCTTGTCGCAAGAGCAGCTACTTGATAGACAGTTGACTTGTCCCCAATAGTCCTCCCTGTAGTATTGTGGACTTTTTTCAAGCACATCCATCCCATAAGCAATATTAGGGTCTATATCTTCCTCACAGCCTTCCAAACATTGATTTTCCGATGTGGTGGTTGCGGTCCTAGCACTGGAGGTGGTAAGGGTGTTTTTTGGACAATATTTTGGGCCCTAGGGACCATGTGTGTGCTGTTTGTTCAAGAGGTGGGGCCGGCATCAATGCAGGCACTCGAGGTGTATCTGTCCATGCTAAGGTTGGTCTATTGGCCATCGAGCACTTAAATACTATGCAATCCTTAGCTTGATGACCATACCTCCCACAAGCATTGCAGTTCCCATTGAATTTTACTCTAAAAGTAGGGCATTCACTGGTACTATGTGGTCCATAGCATACTGAGAACCATTGTTGCTCCCTTCTTGGATACATATGATTTTTTTGCCAAGCACAATTGCCTCTAAGACTCTCTTGAATAGCCTTGGTGAGATTTGCTAAAGTCATCTCAAATATCTTTGGATCCTTAACAATAGGCTTTAGGGTCATTGGCTGATGCCCTGATGCTTGCGAGCTAATAGATTTAGGCTCAACAGACACTCTTTCTCCTTGAATCATTAAATGATCCTCCAATTGGATTGCATTGGTGGTGACTGCTTCCCAAGTGGTGATACCTCTAATGACTAGACCATTGTAGATATCCTCGTGTCGTAATCCCCTGAATCTATCAAGAAATTGATTATTATTGAAGCACTCATTTGGATTACAACGAGAATTTAGCTGCTTCAAGCGACTAATAAAGTCTCTCACCGACTCTCCTTCCTCTCGTTGGGCTTTCTGGAGCTGAGATGCTACACCCCAAAGCACTCCCTCTCATATGTATTCTTTCAAGAAGAGTCTCCTAAGAGTAGGGTAAATCATTTTTTCTTCCACCCTTAGGGTTCTTTACCAATCCCTGGCCTTTCCACTTAATGTTAGGCTTAAAGCATTACTCTTATGCAGGTCATTATGTTCTCGCATATTTGTTCAAACACTTCAATATGGTTTCTCACATCCCCGTCTCCACTAAATTATTTTGTGAGCTTGGCTATTTGTACTACCTTACTTCTAGGTTCTCTATCAGGCGTGCTACGCATATTCTCAGCAATAGATGGACCAATAGCTTGAGCAAATGTTGCCAAGTCACCTAACTGAGCAAGCACCATGGGTGAAGGTGCTCCAGAGACTACATGTGGAGTAGGTATTGGCATTGGGCTTGGTGCATAGGAAGCCCTTGGGTTCCCCGTTGGGTACAATGTTGTGCCATGTGGTGGTCCAAAGTTTATATGTGTGGCCCTAGGCATAGCAGACATCAGATGTGACATGGTAATGCTATCCAGTATAGTCCCATGGAAAAAAGAACTTGAGTGTTGTGGTTGTGGAGAATAGGTTGTTGAAACAATGGGAGGGGTAGGGGATACATAAGTATGAGGACCCATGGGTGTGTATGATTGGTACACACTTGTAGGTACCGTTGCAGGTATTGAGATACCATGTAGCGGTGCTTTACTAACAAGTGAGGTCCATGGCGTGTTTCTTGGCATGCCCATCATTGGGGTAGGCATGATAGCCATGGTGTCATCAAGGGAAAGATGAGCTAGACTTGGAAAGGTAAATCTATCACTTGTGGGCTGAGATTGCACTGATACCCCTAGCGAAACAACATATGGAGGATCCATTGAACTTACTGAGGGAGTCTCCATTTGAGATAAGGTCGATTGTTTAGCCTTTCCTGTATTCAAGAATCTCATGAGACCCGTTGAAGGCATGTTGATCCCCTTGTTTTGTCTCTCTAACTCAATGACCCTATGGATGACGTCACAAACTCTTTGTTGTTGATCCTCCACACTAGTATCACCAATTGTGGATTGTAGGACATCTAACCAACCTACGTGATAGGTGTGACTGTGTATAGGTCTGTTAGAGTTTTCGTTTGTAGTTTGTACTCTTAGTTCTCATTTAAGAACGCTCCATCTAGGATTGAGGTGCTAGGGGTTTCCTTTGAGCTTTATGCAATGTTGCTTTCTAGGGGTTTGCCCTTCACGGTTGCTAGTCAAGAGCACTCGATTGCTCTCCTAGCAAAGATATTGGCATAGGGGCTTTCGCTTTTAACTCTCTTCGTTGCTCCGCCTTGCGTAAGCTCTCGATTTTCTTTTCCCTAGCTGCAATGATATATCTCTCAATCTCTTGCACTTCTGCAAGGCTTCTACCATCGGGTAATATGACCTCGAAGGGGAATAGCTCTGAAGAGTCAGGGGGTGCAGTGAATGGAGCACGTGCACTTTCTCTAAGGACATAGGGACTACGTTGGCCATGAATGGCGAATTTACTTCGCCACCCCCCTCATTTACATCGTTAGTTCCATGTTCGGAGTGAGTGGCTCTACTAAAGGTTTCCTTCAAGAGGGTAAGCACGCTCGGCCTGGACCGCGGGCCCGTGGCATGCATGTCTTGGCTTGAGCTATCAGGATTAGGCATTGGGTAACCCTCCATGACGTCGTAGTCAGAGGAAGAGTCACTAGATGCTATATGCGGGTCCTAAGTGGTACTACCTTGGGTTCTCGCTGAGAGCCTAGAGCCTAATGTAGAGGAATAATGAGTGCCCGCGTAAACGAAAGCACCATTAGGAAATTTCAGAGGTCATTTGGAGGGCCATATGAAGAGAGAGAAAATAGAGCGCGTCCAATGAGCACGAAGGCTACGTTACGTAGGAAAGTACGTGGAAAGACTCAAAAAATAGGAAAATAGCATAAAACTTTCATGAATCTAGGATTGTAGCATCGTAATTTCCTTCCTTTTACTGAGGTTTTAGGTGCTTGCATGTGGTCCCACTTCTGATATTCTATTACGGTCATTAACGTACTGGAGGGTGACCATTAAGCCCGCACAAGATATTGGAATTCTAAAACACTTTCCCTCCATTAGAATGCTTTCAAAGTGAATCTCCCTCCACTAAAGCTTTTCTCTGAGAGCTATGGCTTCCACGTCTTCTCGCCCAAGAAGCTCCAGGTGTTTACTGTCTCTCACACCAACAACCAACAACTGCACTTTGCCTAAAAGGCCAAGTAGTAGCATATCCTTAATTACAATATCAACTTCAATAAGTGCAGAAAACCAATGGGTTGGACAAAGGATAAACAAAGGTTCATGGGTCCTCATGCAACCAAGAAGACCCAAGAGGTCTAGTGGTATCAACGTTTACTGCTCAGCATGGAAGGCCAGAGTGTTGGATTTCAAAGTTGAAATCGGCAAAAGATCTGTAAAGGAAGTTCTTGTTCAGCATGTGTTTACCCATCCAGAGGTGATAGCAAACGGTGGAAATGTATCAGATATACATCAACCACGCTGCAATTGTAAGTACTCTTGACATGTGAACTTACTGATACTCTCATTATAACTTTTCTTATATATTTTTCAATGTTTCTCCCGCTTGTTATGAGCAATGTCTCCATTCTTCACAGCTCAATTATATTAGATTTGTCATTTTTACTTATTGATAATCTTAGTTTAACTCTTCTTATATATATTGCAGATGTTTATCCCTCTTCTTATGAGCAATGGGAGCCTGTGGAGTGCATAATAGGCCTCTTCCATGTTGTTGATGCCCACATTGGTTCTCTACAGTATTCAGGGAGGAGCAGCAAAAGACTGGCTGATGAGGGAATATTTTTTTATGACCACTTCTACCAACTCAGCTCAGGGAATAAGAATGTCATGTTGGTGAAAGTGCCTCTACCAACCGATTGGAACACTGTGGACTTGCCAGTTCCCGAGGAAACAATGGTGGAGGCAATGCGAAGTAAGCTCTACAAGGATATACAGAGGTCTCTACGTAGCTCTATTCCCACCAAACTGGTTAGAATTGCAAACTTTTATTCTGTTGCACTCTTCATAGAGTTGTTTCATAGCTACAACATCCGTGTTACGAAAACTATGTTCATGTGAAAGTCATTTCAGCAGTCATCCTGTGACAAACTTCTTGACAGAGGATGGTATGTAAAGGAAGAGATTGGTTTACGGTGCGAGGTCGCGCTTGATACTCTAGTTGTCAAGTACATGATTGCAAGCCAATCACTGTTACTCTCGTTTTGGTATATGCGATCACAAATACTCAATGGTAAGTACATTCCTATGGACCAGGTTTCTACAGGTTTGGAAGATAATCCTGCTGTGGATGTGGAAGTGATTGATAAAGAGCATGGCCTACTGTTGGTGGTTACAATAAGGGAGCTATGCAGTCTTCAGCATTTGCGGCATGACATAATTGAAGAGTCAATGGACAGGGACCTATCAGATTTTTTCCTTTTCCTAGCTGGCCGTAAGGTGATGCGGCGAAGGGAAAAATATATTTTGTGCAAAGAGTTGGATGGTCGGGTTGAAGTAGTGTCAATGTAACATATATTCTTGTGAACCCAAGTGTATACAAATGACTTTCAATGCATGAAGTTTATTGAGCTCATTTGTCAATTGTGCCCTGTGAAAAAGTGTGCTTGAAATACATTTCTTTACCATGTCAAATCTCTCTCTCTCTCTCTCTCTCTCTCTCTCTCTCTCTCTCTCTCTCTCTCTCTCTCTCTCTCTCTCTCTCTCAATGTTAGACAAGACAAAGACATGATAGAAGAGTCATCTTAATTCATTAGAAAGTACAAACTCGTCCGTGAACAATGGACTGAGATACAATTTCTGTAAGTATGGAATCAGAATGTCTTCAAGGTAAAAATCGAAGGAATGCCCCTCGAAAGAAGGTGGTGAGATAGTTGTTCCCGGCGGATTTAGTTCTCCCTTTTCAGGAGTATCATCAATCAGTAGTGTATTAGTTGCATCAAAGGGTACACCGATTTGGCTAAACGGTTTGTACAAAAGAGGTAAGTGTGGTTTTTTTGGGTGGTAGTGGCCCTCAACGGTAACGCATTTTCTTTGATCATACAAAAAGGCAAAATCTGACGTGTGAGCGTCGCATACACTGCAAACTATTGTAACTAGTGGTGACAAGTTTTGCCTTTGCATTGAAGACCATATGGAAACTCTGAAGCGCGGAAGAAGAAACTGAATAAATTCCTTGGTTCCTGGACGAGCCACGACTCGACAAGTTCCCATCCGAAATGTTTGCAAATCCTCAAAGGGTTCTGTGTCACCGAGAGGCACGCGCATCAGCAGCAATCCATTGACAACCAAGATAATCAACCTCTGTAAAAGTTGACAAGTACATATAAGTAGTTAGAAGCTGAACATATTTTTCCATACTTGAATAGACATTACCGAAAAAACCGTATCTACAGGTAGCAAGGGTCCATACTGGGTCTCTGTAGTGTTGATGTCATTGTTGCTCTCCTCTGCTTTAGCTTCATCATTCACATCTTCATAGTCATCATTCACATCTTCATCAGGGGTCTCCCCCATGGCTCTTTCTGCCTCATTCAAGGTTTCCTCCAAGGTCTTTTCCTCTCCCTCGGTTGACCGGCTTGCCTCATACATCCTTGCCTGATCCATATCAGTTTGCTTATCCCTAGGCCTGCTTTTCTCATCCATATCCTTTTGCTCATCTATAGGCCTGCTTTCCTCATCTTGGGTTTCAGCCATAGGCTCTTTTGGCTCCTCCACTGGCTGACTTGGCTCTTTCATTGTCTCCTCTGGTTGTACACTAGTACCTTCCATATGCTCATTTGACCTTTCCTCATCCTCGGCTCTTTCATCTTCTGCTGATATGACCCCCTCGGCCCGTTGTGATTCCACTGTATGGGATGCAGGGGTTTGTCGTGGTGGCACGTCATGTATTGTTAGATCAATAGTGCGGTCATCCAAGCCGCTATCTTCAAGCTCTCTGGGGCTAGACATAGTAAGCAGGTGTTGTATTAAACTTACCCGGTATCTTTGCAAATAATCATATGTGTAGTTTTTTAAAGCACTCTGCAAAATTGAAAGACCACATGGTGAGAATTATTTTATAAACTAAACCAAAACTCACTGAATGCATTGCCAAATGGTGACCTTAGTCATGAAAGGTTTTAATGCAAAGTAGCTTTGCAGGACATATTCTGCATGGAGAAGACATCTCCAGCCGCAAGAATTTCCATCGGTTTGATTTGGGACAGGTACATCTTTGATTGGGGCCTTGTATAGTTCATACCTTCCACATAGCTTGCCATAGGCAAGCAACAACCTCTTTATACAACTGCACAAAGCAATGTCAAGATGTTAGCATGAGACTTCAAATTTACATGGATATTTATAAGAAACACTTTCTGATACAAAACACTTACAGCCTAATTTCAAGGTGGGTT